>NC_142740.1:24992699-25007699 GCF_051943395.1 Hippocampus bargibanti | reverse complement strand
GCAACATGTAAACTGCACGTGACCTGTGTCTCAGTCATCATTCTACACTTGTCACTGTGACAAACATAGGTTATGTGTGTTTATGTGTGTCAACGTGAGAGTTCTTGCACATATCGACAGCTATTTTTAATCCCTTTCTTTTCATATCGTTATAAATAAAAATCCCAACTGCATTTGAATGCATCATCGACAGTCGTCGTGCAAACACACGGTAGAAGCCAGAAGGAGTACACAAAAAATGCCGGAAAATGGTTGAGAACTCGATCGCAAGAGGCAAACAAAACACACGGATTTTTCCGAACAAAAATTTTAAAATGAGCAAAACGAATGAAAACGTAGCTGTTATGTTGGGCGGAACGAGAGGAGACGAGGATATGTTATGTCATACTTTGAGCTCATCGTTGTCATATTAATGTGGTCATATGTCCTTGAATTAGATTAGATTAGATTGGACTAGATTAGATTAGATTAGCCTTTATTCGTCTGGCAGTGGAGAAATTTACATTTCACAGCAGCAAAATTATGAAAGTAAGAGGAAATGAAAGAAAGAAGTAGAAAAACAAAATACAGGAGATGCTGTCAAGGCAGCCACTCTTGCTGCGCCATCTTGAAGTCAAAAGAACAAAAAACAAAAACAAAATAACAAATAATATGACAACACAAAGACATGGACAGTCATTCAATCTTAAACCCTTTCTGTACCCCATTTTTGCATGAAGCTGTTTTAGATGAAAGTGGAGAGGATAAAATCGTCCTTTTCACCAGTGGATCAGGGACATCTTGGTGGAATGTGCATGTCTACTCTAAACTAAATGGTGAAACCAAACATCAAGCTGTGGCATCCATTGACGAAGAGAGTCTCACATCTTCTGTCCCAAATAAATCCACTTCAATTCCAAGCCGCGGCAGATCCACATACGCATCGGTGCTCTGCACTGACACTCATTTCTTCTTTTCTTTCGTGCTTAATGCCAATAACACTATAGGTATGTTATCCCTCATTATGTGTAATAAACACATGTGACAGACAGACAAGATTTTTCCACATTTTATTTTGTAGCAGACAATCACACAGCGACTCAAAGCAAATAACAAATAATCTGATTCTGATAATATACACTTCAAATATATCATGACGGGTAATAAAACGCATGCTCAATGAGACTCTCTTCTTTTTTTGCGTTTTGTTCCCACAGACAGATGGCAAAGCTCCAGCTCTGCAGTTGCCTTCATGCTCGCATCACATTTGACGGATATCCTGCTGTGATTGCTCATGCCCATTTTCAAGGAGACTGTGTGCTTTTGCAAAAAAAAGGACCCTTGTGATAACACCAAAAACTTGTGTGTTGTAGGACGGTACTTGGCTTGGGCGAGTTGGGGTTGAGGAAATGTGGTTAAGAAACAACAACAAAAAAAAATACTCTATGAGGTTTATTTATATACGGCTATGTGCTTTACATATAGAAAGATGGTTGTGAGTGTGTGTGTGTGTGGGTGTGTTTGTATGACAAGTCTTGTGAGGACCACTACCATTTTATACCATACGTATTGAGGAAATTTTTGACAAGTGAGGACCAGCTAAAATGTCCTCACAAGTTTTTCATTCTAAAGGGGTCTATATATGCATCTGTTAAAGTTTCAGAGAGGTCCTCACAAATTCACCCAAAACGATTTTTTTGGTGTGTATTTTCATTTCACTTGGATACACACACACTTTTTACTCACTGTGTGTGTGTGTGTGTGTGTGTGTGTGTGTGTGTGTGTGTGTGTGTGTGTGTGTGTGTGTGTGTGTGTGTGTGTGTGTGTGTGTGTGTGTGTGTGTGTGTGTGTGTGTGTGTGTGTGTGTGCTTAATGAGAGGAAAAAGTTCATACCACAAAAAGTAAAACGATATTTTAACCAAATTCACTACATGGGTGAGGACTTTGAATGTACCCATTCAGAAACCTCACTCCTGCTGTTACTTCAGTTTCAAGCCCATTTTTTATTTCTTTGTTTTTAAAGAAGTTGAAGTGGAAAATGGGGTGAATTTGGTCTTCAAATGGAACACTAGTTCTTCTCTACACTTAACAGCAACGGTGGTCCTCACTCACTGGAGTTATCCGGACCTCACAAAACCTTTGGAACAGGAATGTGTGTGCGTGCATGTGCGTGTGTAAAATGGGAATACTGTCATACACTTGGTGTAACCTATGTGGAGTAGTTTCAGTAGTGTTTTTTTTACATCACAAGACATTTTACTATCATAGTTTTGCATGATTTCTTCCAACACAAACATTGAGTGCCATTATCACTAAAAACATGGTGCGCTCTCCTCGCTTGGTTGCAAACAACTCATTCTGCGGTGGCCAAACAACATCTGCTGTACACTTGCAAGTGAATATTTGATCTCGATATACTAAATCATCTTATCCTAATATTGTCTTTGTCTTCAATGGTGAGGAACTCCCATCAAAGTTTTCCCCTTCTGTTAATACTTTAGGGAATTTTCAAACGTCGGGATGTATGGCTGTAATGCCCCAAGATTTGTTCTCCCTGAAAGAAATGATAGAGTAAGAATATATTAACTACAGATCAACCTGACTTTACGGGGTCTGCATTGATTTTGAATTCATTTTAGGTTTAGCGTGTTAAACATATGTAAATATGTGCTTTGCGGCATTCTGTCGATTGAAATCCTACAGCCACGATCATGCATTAAAAAGCAAATTTCAATGGTTTTTTTTTTTCCGGCACTGCAGGGTTTGGATGCAAATCCGTGGGGCATTACGTTAAAAGAAAAGAGGAAATAGAAATTAAAATGGAAAAATGAGAACGACGGGTCAGTTTGCTGCAAAGCAAAGTCTCTCTCGGCTGTTGATGTGACAAACGGTATTCAAGAAAAAAACAGAAAAAATGGCGAGTGCAATGAAAAATAAAAAAAGCCATTTAAAGCAAAGTATTGTTTTTATTCACACAAATTTAATAAGATATATAACAACCGTTTGGTCCATAAATATTTAAGGAGAAATAGTTTCTATACACCATCTTTATCAAGAAACAGGGAAACATGGACAATCTTGATAGAACACTTACTGTACTCAACTATAAACACGAAGATCAATATATAAGGTTCTTGGGACTATATCTGAAAGAGTGCACAAATGCTTTCTATGACATCGCTTCCCCTCTCCTTTTCTTTTTTTTTTTTTGTTCTTCAAAACAGAATACACCATAAAAAGATCTTTGAAAATAAGATGCGAAACAGTACAAAACTAGTGAGGCGTCCGTAGGGTGCGAATCAAGTTAACAAAGAACACACAGAATCCTGAATTTCACAACCTTTTTTTCCTCCCATGTTATCGCATAAGGCACATTAAGAGTAGAACTGAGTTAGGCATCTACTTCATCAAGTAGATTCAGAGTACCATTTTGTTTGACAAGAGAACAAATTTAGGACACATATAATGGAAATGTGTCTTCTGCTGCTCTTTGTCTCTTTCTATCACTACCTTTCAGCCATAAGAAACGTTTTGGTGTTGTTTTGGGGGTCTGATCAGTGGCAAGTGGCTTTGCAGGAAGTCAATTAATTTGAAAAAAAAAAAACCTGATTCCCCTTATAATGAACTTCACCTATCTGAGGTCTTTTTTTTGTCAACGCCAGTTCTACAAATTCAGTCATTATACTACACTCCCTTTTCCATTAAAAAGAAATCACCCTGAGCAACATGATCAAACAATAATGCACTTTTTACGGAGGGGGTGGAGGGGCTTGATGCAATTGTCTCGTTCTGCGGAGAGTTCAATTTTACTGCAATTCATCCAGCAACATGAAGTGACAGCGGATTCTGACAGTGCCCAAAAACTGCTCTCAGATCCAAATTTGTTGGAAAACGTCTGTATAGGCTCTCGGTCGTACAGGAGTGGTCCATCGATGAAAAGGTTTCTATAGCCGTCATCTGTGTTTCTTTGAAGGCGTTGGACGTTTCGCTTCTCATCCGAAAAGCTTCATCAGCGAACTAAAGTTGTGCTGGTAACTCTGGTCCTATATATACAGGTAACATCCGACTTACGACCGAGTTCCGTTCCGACCAAACGGTCGTTAGTCAAAATGGTCGTAAGTCGAAATCCATTAGAAATGTTGAATAGAGACTCGGAGGCTAAATGACTCGCAACCCCCCCCCCCTTCTCTTAAAATGTTAAAAATAGGGTCTGGAGATCGTGGTCATAGGTACAGGTGGTCGTAAATCGAGCCGGTCGTAAGTCGGATGTTACCTGTATATCCCTAATGGACAAAGGTGGCGGTGCTAGACCTCTGCTCCGATAGGTTGATAGGTCCCTGCTCCAAGATTGGGGGAGCAGTGGACTACTCCCTGAAGCTAATGTGATTACTTCTCCTCAGACAGAACAAAATAAGTTTAGATTAGCTTCAGGGAGTAGTCCACTGCTTCCCCAACCTTAGAGCAGGGACCTATCAGAGCAGAGGTCTGGCACCGCCCCCACTGTCCATTAGGGTTATATATAGAACCAGAGTTACCGGCACAACTTTGGTTCGCTGACGAAGCTTTGTGGATGAGGAGCGAAAACATCCGACACCTTCAAAGAAGTAGAGATAACGGCTGAAGAAACCATTTCATCGACAAATGACAAAACGTTTGCGACTAATACAATTGAGTGATTGTTACCTCTGGTTTATTAAAACAATAAATATTGTGAAACAAGTCATAAAATATGTCTGGTGGTTCTATCTTGAAATCGGATTCAATAGCCATACAGATGGGAGACATTCAAGAAGAGGATTCAAAGACTGTTTTCTGGATTTGGACCCATATACAGAACATTCGATACGTTTTGCTTCCAAGATGATTTTAAAACATCAATAAAATCTGAAAAGGGAAGCCAACAATGACATGTTTCGGAAGTTCACCAATTCAGCAGGAATTAAAAAGGGCTCAAATTTTTGTCATCATTCCATACAAATGTACAAATGAAGATTGAACTAAGTTCCAGGCTTTTAGTGATTGTTTTCCCCAATGATTTTTCTGAAAGTCCTTTCCCAAAATCCGTCACTGCCATCAGGTGTCATTTGCTACACATTTGTTTGCTCGACAAAAGTTCAATATGGCCACTGCTCTTCTTGCTCTTTAAAGGAGCAACCGCCGCTTGATTTAAAGGCCAATTCAAAAAAAAAAAAGTGTGAATAAAAGGAAGAAAAAAAAGAGAAAATAAAGGATCAAAAGTAAAAGAAAAAAACAGTCTGCTAGCTTAAAAAAGGTTTGTCAAGGTAGTTTGTGAAGGGCTCCCCGAATCGTGGCTGTCCAGACTAGAGGTGACGGACGTCACTACGGTAATCGAGGGGTTTGTCAGGTCTGTTAGCGTGGCCGCGCTGGAGGGGGGGGTCATTGCCCCACTGTCGGACGAGGGCGGAGGGAGTGAGGTGCCATCAGCCTTATCAACACCTCCATTCTCCTGTCGTAAAACGTTCCTTCTGAATTTGGCTCTTGCGTTTTGGAACCAAACCTGCAAACCAATGCCAGGGTGTTTTTTTTTTACTCTTTTTGTGTGGTTGTACGGCTGCTTTCAAGAAATACAACACACAACTAATAGTTGGAGATTAACATGAATTGAAAGAAAATTTGGGGAGTTAAAGGGACTGTACAACTATGTCCGTTCCTCCTCTTTAGCACAGAAATGAAAAGGGAAATGATAATCTGTTGAAATTGAAAGAGCATGTGTACTCTTCTTTGAAATTAAACACTAATCAATTCCTTGCTACCTCCGAAAAACAGCTAATGACATCCCAAACGCCCAGCTAATGTTTACATCCATCACGACTTAAAGGACAACCGACGCCTCCGGAAAGGTTGTGTCCATAATTTGTAAAATCACTTCAAATGACTTATATCTATATTTTACGTTTTAAGACTCACGCTGAATATTCCGGAAGTTTTGTTTTTGAGTTGGTGACGAGTTCGTACGTGATGTCAAAGAAGGAACGCCCCTGACCGAGTAAGCGACACACAATGCATTTTGGGTACTTTGTTTGGTCTGAAAACATTGTGTTGATCCGTGTTGATGGTGAAATTAGAAGGAAAACACATGGTGAATTGTTGTGTGTTGCACCAAGATTACTATTTGATACTAGTTGACACAAATTTCCAGCAGATCAATTAGCCCATTTCCAACGGAGCTTGGGCGCCATCTTGCGCATTTTCTGGGAAGCTACATTGGAGTCCTGACGGCACGAATTGATACTGAAGGACTTCTTTAATAGATTGCAAACATTTATGCTTTCCTCTTCAAAACTATTTGAATCATATTCATAACTGGATGAGTAACAAGAAAGCATCTTCTCCGAATCTGAAGCCATTGTTTTGATTCTAGCGCAAGGCAAGACATCCTGGCGTGACGTCACGAACAAGGGGGCGGGACCGTCTGAAACTCGCCATTTTAAGTCATTTTTATTGGTGTTTCGCATTTGACTAAAAATATCAGCCTGTGTGTTTTGGGTATTTTAGATGCGATAAAACGTTTTTCTGATGTCAGTTGGGTAATAAAAAATGGTGTCGGTTGTCCTTTAATGAAACAAACAAAAGAAACAATAAATGTGAAATGGGAGGTGATGTGGGTTAAGGGGTGCTGGATGCAGGAACACTCGGGGATTGATCATATGAGCAAGGCAAACGGTTCCGGGCTTACCTGGAGAACTCTTTTGGTCAAGCCCGTCTTCTGGGCCAGCTGCTTGAGGTCTTTAGCATCCGGATTGTGGTTGATGGCAAAGTAGGATTTCATTGTCCGCAGCTGGTGGTGCTTGAAGGAGGTCCGCATCCGCTTGGTCTTCTGCGTCGGCGCATACGCCTGCTGGTCCCGGTCCAAGTGGTCTGCGTCGTTCTCGTTGCAGCCTGTGAGCAGACGGGAGCAGTGGTGAAATTCAATAGTCAACATGTGTGTGTGTGTGGCTCATGTGGCTAATACAGATCTTGTGGGGTTCCTTACGAATCGTGAAAATTATATTATTATTATTATTATTATTATTATTATTATTATTATTATTATTATTATTATTATTATTATTATTATAAGATAATGATTTATTAGATTCTGAAGGGGACTGTTATTATATACAGTGATTTATTTGAGTGGGGTGGGTGGAATTTTGAAGACATACAGCTGACAAAACCCTCAAATTCACCATCGCAAACAAATAGAATATGTCACACACAGACATACACACACGCACACATACACACACGAATGTGAAGAAAAAAAAAAATATAACAATACATATAAAAAAAACAATATATTTTATTTCCAAGCGCCTTTCGGAATACAAACTTTTTGTCTGTGGTTGAGCAGCAACAGCCATTATGTTTACGGTATACTGTACATAGATAGATGGCTAGATAGATAGCTAGATAGCAAGCTAGCTACATAGCAAGCCTACTAGTGATGGGAATTTCGGCTCTTTTCGGAGAGCCGCTTCTTTTGGTTCGGCTCTTGGCTCCTCAGTTATTTGGTTTTTTTTGTTGCTTAAATTAATTAACTATCAAAAAAATCATGTAAAATTATGTGACAAACGAATTACTCATGTAAAAAAATACAATATATCAAATATTTGTATTTATATGCCTTGATTTATATGTGACAGAGAGCATCCACAAACTTTCACTTTCCCTGTGGTAACTCTGGTCTGATGCTCAGCTGTCACTACTTTGCTTTTGATATTAATACTATCATACCAATTAGTAAAACAAATATAATTGAATAATAATAACAGCATAATGTAATAACATTTGTCCACCTGTCTATCGTAACTCCCCCTCCTTGTTAGGAACCGTCTCTTCGTTCACTTCAGAGATCCGGATCGTTCGCGAACGACACATCACTAAAGCCTACTGTGGCACACATTTCCAAACGACAACAACACATCTCCAGCATATTATTCATACCACCTGTGACAACAACTTAAAATAGTTTGGCACATAAAATGAACATGAATACATGACACCGGGTAACACTGAATGTTACGTTTTTGTCCCGATGTTTCTAACATAGGCGGAAGTTTTCGCTTTCTTTCCTATGGGTGTATTTTTTACGCTGTTCGACTGTGAACTCAAGGCTCGAAATTTAGAAAAAAAGGGCAACATGTGCAATCATACTTGGCATCATGTTCATGTTATTTCGGCTGTCACAACATTTCAGCCTGGCACCGTTTCACACTAATAAAAAGCAGATTATTGGCATCATGTGTCAAATATTGTTTCACAACCACTGGGGGGCTCTGTATCCAAAGGAAATCTAACCCAACCTAATGGAGAGGTGTGGAATAACAATACTCTGTAGACTCGCTCAACCAAGCTCGGCGTGTTCAAAACCACGCTAGAAAAGACTCACTTGAGACAAATAACATCAAAACAACAGCGGAATCGCATTCTATTTGTAGCAAAGATGAGATTTCGAATGTGACGGATATTAACAAGAACATTTTTGGGGAGACTACAATGAAAAGGGTGTCAAATGTTTGTACACATTCCAAAGCGATTTAATCGTCTCCTATTTTGTAATATTTAATAATCTCGTTGGATTATTTATCGTTAGTCACATGTTTGACATTCATTTTTTTCAATGATCCGTGACGCAGACAGGGACAGAAATGAAGAAAACCAAGACTCGTTGCACTAAATTCATCCTATCTACTTGATATCTAATTTAAAGCAGATTCTTTACTTACAGACAGCGGAAGGCGGAAGTAGACGCCGAAACATGTCAGGTATTTGAACACCTACACTGTCTGTAAGTAAAGAATCTGCTTTAAATTTGAAAATCAAGACTGTATTGTTGATACACTCACATATTGTAAATAGCACAGCCACATTATGTAGATTAAATAGTTACATATATTAAATGTGCTTTTTATACTGTATTTTTATACGTACTTTGCACAGTACAGTTGTACATTTTAGTCTCCTGACATTTTCTTTTGTGGATAAAACACTTTTTAAAAATGTTTTAACCCACCCCCACCTCTTTCAATTTTGCTGCTGTAGATTGCAAATTTCCCCATTGTGAGACTATTAAAAGCTTTCTGATTTTGATGCCCTTGATTCATTGTATCGTATAAGTATCTATCCTTTTTTTTTACAACCCGTAATTTAAAATCAATCCCATCCTCGGGTTCCACGAGAAAACCCCTCATTTGCATCAAGGAATAAAAGAAAAGGGAATGTTGTTTGTGGTATCCAATTGATGCGTGGAGCGACATGCAGTGGCCTGAGAACGACGACCTGTGCCTGGCCGCAGTGCTGGAGGCCCGGCCGGGATTCCAACGTCGCTTCCAATTAACAGAGAACAATTAACGCGCAGATTACCCTTCTTCCTCCCCCTCTTGTCCCCACCCCACTCATCGAGAACACGACTCGGTCGCACAATGACTCGCTTATGAAGCGTGCACTAATTCGCAGAGAGACACGAAAAATTGGGACGCTACGGGATACAGCGACTCGAAGCACTTTCGAGTTTTTTTTTTAATTCAAAATGCTTTTCGTTTAAATTGTAATTTACTGACAACGGACAAAAATGTGCTAAATGTGTATGTTTATTGTAAATGTTAAACTTTGGACCAAACAGCCACTTACACGTGTGGTTGATGTGAAAATGAATTATTTAATAATTAGGGGGAGGAGCATCGGTTACCTTAAGGGTAGATATATTTCACCCAGAGATACAACCCTAACATAAAGCGACATTTGAAATTCATCATTTAATTCAGTAATTTTTCAACCATTGTTCGGTGTGAAATCTTCAGGTGCTGTCGCAAGAAATTGCGCAATTTTCACTTATTCATCCCATTTTTTTCATCACTAGAAAAAAAATGCTTTTTGTTTATCTCCGACAGGCATGTATAGTGACAGCCGTAAAAATGTAAGCAATAAATAAATAAATAAATAAATAAATAAATAAATAAATAAATGCACTTCCACTGGATAGAAATTGTGTTTGGTTATGTGCAAATGTGAGGGGTTTTGGAAAGTAAACCATATTAGCAAAAACTGAGATGGATGGATGGATAGATGGCTTGATGGATGGATCGATATAGATAGATAGATAGATAGATCGATGGATAGAGATAGAGAGATTCTATGACTGTAAAGTTACCTTGAGAGATTTGAAAGGCACTTATAAATGAAATGTATTATTATTATTATTATTATTATTATTATTATTATTATTTATATTATTATTATTATTATATTTACTGTACACATATATAGAAATTTCGACTAAAATATTCTTCACAAAAAATAATGTATCTTGTTTTGTCACTTTCAGCAACATATAGGGTCGTGCAGAGTAATCAAAGGCTCATTCATTCATTCATTCATTCATTCATTCATTCATTCATTCATTCATTCATTCATTCATTCATCCGTTCGTCCATTCGCCCATTCATTCATTCATTCATTCATTCATTCATTCATGTGAATGCCCACACTGGGTAGCTTATTCCATCTGTTTTAGAACAGTAGGCAGGGGACACCCTGAACTGGTTGCAAGCCAATCGCAGGGCACACAAAAAAACAACCATCCGTGCGCTCACACTTCCACCTACGTTCAATCTAGTGTGATCAATCACCTGCTGTGCATGTTTTGGAAATGTGGGAGGAAACCGGAGAAAAAGAAACAAAACCACGCAGGCCTGGCAGGGTGGGGGTGGGGGGGGAGCATGGCAACTCCACACAGGGAGCAAGGAGCTGGAATTGAACCCGGTACCTCTTGCACTGTGAAGTCGACGTGTTGAACACGCCACAACCGGGTCGCCATGTTTTTTTCTCTCTCCATTAGATGACAATAAACCGCCTTGTGTGATTTTAGGCAAATTCGAACTGGTTCTTCGACTTTAAAAAAGGGGTGATAGGGTAAACACAATTTGGTAATTATTTTTTTAAGTTACATTTCACTAATATTTTCTTGGTGGGAAAATCATGACTGTAAAAACTGTTGAGTTTCTAATTTTTGCCTTCTTCCAATCCCTTTGGAAGGGCCAATTGCTTGTAATTGTGCATTTTTTTTGATTCATTGATTTGATTCATTATTTGGTCCGAAACTACTTCAAACAAATCGTATCATAGATGACAGTCATGGTTATGCAATGCTTGACTTCCATTAATTGTGATTTTTGGGTCGTGTATTGATGGATATAAAAACGTGTATAAAAACAATGTTTTGATATAAAAACGTGCTTTTACTCTGCAAATTAGAAGCTGATTTTACACTTAATCATATTATTATTATTTATATATGAGCTATGAAAGATCATCATGCCTGTCATATGAAATTACTCAGTCACTCAATTGATCTGAATTGGATTTATTCATGACAATAATGTATATTTGTTCATCTACGAGTGAAGCATATTGGTATTTAGAACAATAAAGTGATCTTGCCTTATTATATTGTTTGTAGTCTTCCTCAAAATATAACTCTTTTAAAAGTGTAATAAATGTTGTGAAGCACTAATTTCTGTTTTCTACGGGTGAGATATGGTTAATGATTTCTCCTGTGGTGTGTGGGAAAATTGTGAATATGAAAACTTGTAGGAAAGTTGTTGGCAAGGTTGTTTTCGAGAGACAAAAAAAAAACGTGTTTACGTGAAGTGTGAAGGGATCGTCTCACCTGTGTTGTAACTCGGTAAATCCAAGCCCATGGCGGGGCTTTTCCTTTTCCTCGGTCGACCCTTCTGAGCAGTCCCGGTACCGTTGAAGTAGGGCAGGCCCAGGCTGCCTCCCTTGGCAGCCAACTCAGCGAAGTTGAGCTGGGGATGGTAGTCGGCGCCCTGGACCAAGCTCTCAAAGTGAAGGCGGCAGTAGACCAGGCTGTCCTTCATACCGAAGTGGTCGCCAGTGGTGAGGGTCTTGTTGCACGACGTGCACGTGAAGCAGCTCAGGTGATACACGGAATCTCTCGCGCGCATCACCATCTCCGAGGCAGAAATGCCCAGGTGGCAACGCGCGCACCTTTGCACCGAGAACCTTCTGGAACAGACGCATCGTCAAAACACACTCCCAAAAACACAAACACGTTGTCTTTTCTATATTGAGAAACAATACGCCAAGTCTCCATATTTGTTTAAGATACGGAGCAGAGACCGTTTGAGTGATTTTAATCGTAGCATGAGTTAAGGACGATGACATAGTTGTATGTTAATTTGACTTGCTGTCACAAACATAGAGCTACACATAATATTCTCGACAATAATAATATTAATAATAATAATAATAATAATAATAATAATAATAATACATTTCAGTTTTACCGCCTTTCAAAACTAGCAAGGTCAGTTTACAATCGCAGCTGAAGTTTATATTTCTCCGTTATCCCGTCAAGTTATACGTTTCACCCGTATTTTGTATGTATTTTTTAGTCATTTCAAATAATGTACGGCGTACTGCAACATTTATACGGGGAAAAATAATCGTGAATCGATCTTCCAAAGACCATTTTGGCTCAAATCGAGTTCGTCTCAACTGCTGGTAGCCAACGACAAGCATGCCGCCGATCGCAACTATTGTTTTTTTCCTATTTGTTTTGTTTTTATTCCAGTAAACCGGAAAAAGTAATCATCAATCGTATATATTATTTTTAATTGCAATATATATACAATTAAAAACAATATATATCTATATTGTTTTTAATTGGTAAAAGCATAACGTGCGCATGCGCAGTCTGCATTTCCGCTTGTGTTAGCGTTTTTTTTATCGTTTCGAATAACAACTTTTATTTGTTTGTTTGTTTTAACCGAATTGTAATCATTTATATGGGCAACTATTCGCCAAGGTTTACAGGTATGAAAAGGTGACATTTTTTCTCTTCTAACACCGTTCTATCACGACTCGTTACATTCAGCTAAAAGAAATAAAGATGGCGATTTACCGGCACAGAATATCTAGTTTCATTGAAAGTGTATATAATACAAATACTATACTTCAACACAAATTGTGTTTCGCAAGTGTGACAGCCACAAATACATTTGTTTTCCACCCATTTAATTTTGGGCGTGTTGGTAAAGGTTGCAAGAATTAATTTTCTTTTGAATGCAGTAAAGTACACGAACACAATACATACATCCAGACATACATATTGATTTATAAGATAAAAAGCATATGCTGGCTGAACATTGTAATTCGAAAGGAGAAACAGTAGCCTGGTAAAATAAAAAGCTCAATTTAAAATTATGATCTAATTTGATTTTGATTGTCAAAATCTTCATAAAGTTATTTTTTTCCCCCAGATTCGTACAAGACTTCGTTCGTGTACACCTTACCTGTAGTAATCTTCTTTGCAGTAAATGCTGCCATCCTTGGCGAAACATGTTAGCTCCGACTCCAACGCAAGTTTACATTCACAGCATTTGAGGCACCTCAGGTGCCACTGCTTGTCCACGGCCAGGAGGTAGTATCTGTCCGAAATCTTGCCCCCGCAGCCGGCGCAGAGGGCCGGTTTTTCCGGGCTCATTGAAGGCATCGTCTGGACACAACAATGAACCCCTTCAATACATCGTCAAGGGGGGAGAGAGGGGGGGGGGGTAAAAAAAATTCCCTTTTGCTTTTCTGGTAGCATTAAAGGGCATTAAAACGCAGTGATGCAATTTTATAGCTAAATCGCATTATTATTATTATGACTATTATTTTTTTAACATATGTTCGAAATGATTTTATATACCAGGTTGCCTGGCCTTAGTGAGACACCACAAGCAAAATATCCTGCACATTGGAGTTGATTTTTTTTTGTTGTGTACAAAAATCTATCATTGTTATTAAAACAATGCACCCTTCAATACACCGTCAGGAGGGGGGGGGGTTGGTAAAAAAAATCCCCTTTTGCCATTCTGGTAATAGCATGAAAACACAGTGATGCAATTTTATAGGTCATTTGTATTGTTAGTATGACTATTATATATTTTATACATTTTTGGAATATTTTATATCGCAGTTTGTCTGGCCTTGTTATGACACCACATGCAAAATATCCTGCATATTGGAGTCTAAATTAAATGTTTTTTTTGTTGTGCACAAAAATGTATCATGAAAAAGCAGTGATGTGCTTTTATAGGTGAATCGTATTATTATTATTATTATTATTATGACTCTTATTATTTTCTCACATATATTTTTGAAATTGTTTTTTTTATATTCCAGTTTGTCTGGCCTTGGTGAGACACACAAGCAAAATATCCTGCATATTGGAGTCGAAAGTAAATATTTTTTTGTGTGCACTAAAATCTATCATGAAAACGTCGTAATGCAATTTTATATGGTAAATAGTATTATTATTATTATCATCAATATTATTACTTTTTTAGACTTGTTTTTTAAATGTTTTTTATACCTGGTTGCCTGGTCTTGGTAAGAAACCACATGCAAAATATACTGCACATTGGAGTCTAAATTATTATTATCTTGTTGTGCACAAAAAAAAATCTATCTATTTCGTCTGTATCATTTCAACATCAAGGCGAATTTATTTTTATCGATTTGTATATTTATCTATAGAAATGGTGCCACGTTGATACGTAATAGCAACCCTGTGCAGGCCTCATTTACTCAATTGTGAGCAACAGATCTGTCATGTTGTGCTTAAGCGATGAAAAAAAACTACACAAAAAAACTACGATTATAACTTGCTAATCACGCTGTCACGTTATGATGACAATATTTGCGGTTAGAGCTACACGTGATGCTTCTATTTTTTTATTCGTGAGACTGTTAAATGCCGCCGTTTATTTGTCATAATTACAAATTAAAATCGCTCCATTGGAGCATTTTCGATTTGGTATAATAGATCCCAGCCGTCAATCCGTTTAGAAATCTGCTATATGCGTACGTTTCCTTTCATTTGAATTGGTAGTCGTGAACCTCACCGTCTCTCTGCCGTTGATCTGCATGCTTTTCGCCGACTTGGACCTTCTTTCCATCTCCTCCATGATCCCTTGGATGTGATCCCCGGAGATCCCGTGGAAAAGCATG
>NC_142740.1:24937699-24990199 GCF_051943395.1 Hippocampus bargibanti | reverse complement strand
TTTTTGATTGAAGGAATACAGGATAGATGTTTTCTAATGACTTACAATTAAAAAGGATGACGTTGAAGTCATGCACATCTACAGTGATTTTATTTTATTTTTATTATTATTATTATAATGGAAATATTTTGAAGGACTTGAGAATTGTGTTGACTCGTAGCCTCCAGCGGTAACATTTGATTTGACTGCAGAAGGATTTAGAGACGCGTCAGTGAGTACGCAGCGAGTAGCACACAAGAGGCTGGTGTCGTTTGTGGATTTGCATGAATAATTGTGATATTCTCTCCTAGTAAACACGCTCATTTTTTTGCCTCCCTCCCGTCTCGGTTTTACAGATAAATCTGTTTTCTGCTTTTAAGATGAATTTGTGAGATACGGATGGAGCGTATAATACAATATAAGCTTCCATCAGAATGACTTGTTAAAAATAAGACATTTAAAGGAACTAATTTCAAAACAAAGAAAATGTATATGCAGTAGATACATTTAAAAACACAAGTAATCTACTGTAATTCAGTTTAACATGACGTTTTTCTGCCCCCAAAAAATCCTAACGTCTTTCATCTATTTTGTATTGAAATTACTTCAGGCATTTGAGCACGAGCTAATTTTAAAGCACATGTCAAATACGCAGTGTCGCTATCTAAAAGCGCACTCTTTTAAAAGAAATATATAAAACCCGAGAGGTATTCGTTTAAATAAAAGACGATTTGTTAGTTAGTAAACATTTTGTTGTATACTCGCGTCATATTTTGCTCGTGGTTTCTATTGCCGTATTCATTTCAAGACACTGGCCGGAAGTCGACGTCTTACCTGAGGATGTGCTGCTTCGATGGCCGCGCGATGCGCAAGGCGGAGGAGACGCTCCAGCCAGAATTGTGTGTTGCAGCAGAGGGGAGAGGAGAGGAGAGGAAGGTGAGGCAAGGCGAGGAGGAGAGGAAGAGAGGAGAGGAGAGGGAGGCTGCCTGCCTGCCTACCGGTAGATGGGGGCTGTTCCACGTTTGCGCGAGTTGTGGCTCCACTTCCAGCGCCTCAATTAAAAACACAAGCGATTTAAATATTCCTGCGGCATGCACAAGACACAACACGGCGCGCGCGCACACACACACACACAAACGCACGATTGCTCTAAAACTGAGAGCCAATTGGCCTTCTTACGCGCGTTTGTAGCTTCTCATGGCTGATGTCTCCACGAATTAAACTAAATAACACCTTCCTGTATCGGTTAGCACCTTATGGCCAACAATGAGCAGTCCATGCCAAAATTTGTTAAATACAACAACATTCATTTTAGGTTTGTTATTATCAATAACGACAGAGTAAAATACCGAAAGTGTATTTTAGCCTGTATGACGCTTCAATGTTTGGAATAACAAGATCCACTTGCAGGTCTGTGGCAATTCAAAATAAGCATGCATATTGTTAACATTGATTAGAGGTATTTATATAGTAGCCTATGTAAAATGTGTTTTAAAATGGACTATGCCGAAGAATTAATGAAACCACCAAAAGAAAACAGTTTCATCAGCTCTTTTATTACTTATAATTTTATTGATGGTGTGATTGTTCTGCATGGTGTACATTGTTCTTTTTGATTGTAAAGTGTCCTTGGGTGCTTTGAGAGACGCTCGTAAATGAAATTTATTATTATTATTTTTATTAAAAAAACACACTTCATTCTTTTGGTTGCAAAATGAAAACATGAAACGTGCATTCATTAAATCAATTATCAAGTTCACCGTTTCCCCTAAAAGGGTAAACAAACAAATGTGTATATAGAAATAATTTCTTATGGTTTTGAATTTGGTAGCTCATATATGCTCAATTGTGGTTATATTTGCCATTCCAAACATACATATACTGTATATATACATATACTGTGTATATGTATATATATACTGTGTATATGTATACGTATATACTGTGTATATGTGCATATACTCTGTACACACAACACATATACTGTGTATATGTACATATACACAGTATATGTACATATACTGTGTATATATATACATATATATATACAAATACATACACACACACATACATACACATATATACATACATACACACATATATATATATATATATATATATATATATATATATATATATATATATATACACACACATATACACATGTACGTATATACACACACACACACACACACACACACACACACACACACACACACACACACACACACACACACACACACACATATACACACACACATACATTTATACATATACATCATCATTTTCCGTACCGCTTATTCCTCATTAGGGTCGCGGGGTTGCTGGAGCCTATCAGCTGTCTTCGGGCACGAGGCGGGGGACACCCTGAATTGGTTGCCAGCCAATCGCAGGGCACACAAAGACATACAACAGTCACTCTCACACTCACACCTAGGGACAATTTGGAGTGGTCAATCTGCCTGCTATGCATGTTTTTGGAGTGTGGGAGGAAACCGGAGGACCCAGAGAAAACCCACGCGGGTATACATATATATATATATATACACACAGTAAAGTCTCGTTATATCGATATCAGTTATATCGATAGTACTGCTTATTACGATACTATTTCTATGAACGCAAGGAGAAAATTTACATGCCGCAGGATCAGATATATCGATAGTCCGGTTATATCGATATCTTTTCCGACTCCCGAGAATATCGATATAACGAGACATATATATACACACACACGATATATATATATATATATATATATATATATATATATATATATATATATATATATATATATATATATATATATATATACAGTAAAGTCTCGTTATATCGATATCGGATATATCGATAGTCCCGGTTATATCGATATTTTTTCGGACTCCCTTGAATATCGATATAACGAGACTTTACTGTATATATATATATACAAACATATATATATATATATATATATATATATATATATATATATATATATATATACATACATAAACGTATACATATACATATATATATATATATATATATATATATATATATATATATATATATATACACATACATATATATATACATATATATATATATATATATATATATATATATATATATATATATATATATATATATATATGCACGGTATATATATATATATATACACATTTATATACAAATATACTGTATATGTATATATTATTATTCCTTATATTACAGTATCTTATGAATGAAAGAAAAAAATAGTGAAACATTCACCAGTTAAGTCGTATGAAACCTTTGTGATTCCCAAATCCCAAAGTGGTTTCATTATGCCTAACCTCAAATCCTCAAATGAGAAAATATTCCCTCAACTATCATTCAAGCAATGCCCCTTTGCTTTTGTTAATGAATATTCATGTCGCCAAATGGCTGGGTATAATGTTGAAAAAAAAAAAAAAAAAAACAGGCCATAAAGGGTTTCTCACAATAGTCATAAAATAACCCCGACCTTTCAGTGCACCGAGCTGGCACCTGAATTGAACTGTTCACACGACACATGCACCGAGCCATCCCGCAGGCTGGATCACACTTTGGGGAGGACTGATTTCAATTGACAAGGAGTGAATAGAATTTTGTGTGGCTGTGAGCAAAAGGGTGACAATTAATGACACCACTTCTGCTTGGATAAATGAAATGAACACGTGCCATGCTGCAATAAAGTCACTCTGCTCCTTTGCCTGGTATGCATCGCATCAATAATGCAGGGCCACCGAGATCCATTTCGGTGTGCACTGCAATGTGCAAGCCGTGCGCTGTGGCTCCTGAGAACGATAGCCTCCTCACAGTGGGGAATCTGTGCAGCAGACTCTGTTCAACCGGGCGACCGCAGACACAGGATGACCACCTTGCTCTGTGCTGTCGAGCTCAGTGGTTATCATAGCACACAACCAGGGTTCATCTGCCGTTATCATTTCTGGGTCACCTCAAGTGACACCCAGTCTCGTTCTAGGTACCACCCAAAAGCAGGGCCGAGGAGGCGGGGAGCTTCTCTCCGGATCCGCCGTGGTGAAAAGCTGACAGAATGAGGAAAAGGAGAGGTGGAAGGGAAGCGAAGGGAGGTGGGTGGGTGGTGCGTCGTGACGGGCTTTCTGGAGGAGGATCAGAGGGAGGAGTGAAGTGGTGTAAAGCTGCATCCCAGTCACATGTGTCTTGGTGGGTGTGCGAGGAGGAGGGTGAGACATCCTTGAAATATTTACAAACAAAAGCAGACATGAGTCAATTTCTGGGGGTAGGACATTTATTTTATTTTTTTGCATTAAACTGCAGTTGTTGGCTGAAATCAAAATCCCATTCATTTTTTATAGTACAGTGATACCTTAGCTTACGAACTTAATTGGTTCCCAGACAGAGTGTGTAAGGCGAAAAGTGTGTATCCCGAAAATTAATTTCCCACAGGAAACCATTAAAACGACAATAATCCGTTCCCAGGTCCACATAAAACATAATTTTCTACTTTCTAAATTTCTAAACCTTAAAACTACACAAAATATAGCTTTTTATGTATGATAAACGTGCTATGGTATTATAATGAAAGAAATAAACGATACTGTATAATAAAGTCGTTTTATTTGATGGCTTGATGGAATGGAGTCGGTTTTATCAGCATTAAACGCGTGATGAGGACGTACCTTCTTCTTTCACTATCTTGAGGAATGATCCTTCGTAGGTGCTTTCTCTGCGATAATTTTACCTAGTTCCTCATCAATTGTGTTCTGTTTAGCTGGGTTGATAGCTTTTGGTATCAAGTGTACAGATGCCTTGTGCGGGTTACTTGTGGAGCCTGATTGATGGGATATTTTAACCTTCCAGTCTACACTCTGCTTTTGATCAAAGTTGAAACGAGTCCAAATTTCCTTTTCCCACCATTGTTTTTTCACTTTTGTTTTTTTGTTTCAAGCTCTGTCTTCTCCCTTTCATGTGTGTGTTTTCTCACTCTCTCTTTGTTGTCATTTTGAAGTAGTTTTGGGACACTGTCATTTCTATTGGTGTTTTGCGTTTGACTAAAAATATCAGCCTGTGTGTTTTGGGTATTTTAGATGCGATAAAACGTTTTTCCGATGTCAGTTAGGAAACAAAAAATGATGTCGGTTGTCCTTTAAACATACTGAGAAAAACTTTAAACATAAGCTTTAAATATACAGTACATTCCATACAAAATATAGCACTGAAGCAACTTACGAACAAATTCACTTTATGAACGACCGTTTGGAACATATCTCGTTTTTAAGTTGGGGAGCGTCTGTCATGTGTTACATGCAAATGTACTGTACATATTTTTTTAATCCATGTGGAGCCTTTTGGTGTCAATGGACAAAGCATTTCAGACATCCCAGGCATCTTTCCATTCTAAACCTTCTTTCTCACCTTCTTCCACTTTATGTTTTCAGTCTCTTCCTGCTCTCCATACCCCAAACACCCCCCCCCCCCAACTCCTTCCCCAACCAACCCTCCTTCGATCTCATCCCTGCTTTGCTCTGCTGGAGCTCAAATCACAACCCCAGTCCCTGGCAGATGGAGGATAGGAAAGAGAAGCTCTTAACTAGCTAGTCTGAGCCTCTGGTCCCTGCACACCAACTGCTGCCTGCACACCCCCAAAACAGCTCTAACAGCCCGCCGCCACCTCCACACACTCCCTGTTATGTCCCCTGGGATAGGCTATCCTCCAGGGGGCTGGTGCACGTATTAGTTCATATCTGGCAACACCAGAAAGGACAAGGTGACATGATAGCATGAATTTACACACAATTTCCAGTGTACAATCGTACATGAATCGCATAGTTACACTCAGGACTACCATGAAAGAAGTCCAAGATGGCATCAGAGTAGGCAGCCGTCAGCAAGTGCTTGTTTTGTTTTGTTGTTTTTCTGTTTTCTTTGGTCACTTTGAGTTATTGTGCGTCATGTACAACCAATACCAATTGATTTTCAGCATTTTTGGGCACAACATTCATGAAGGAGGAGACTCTGCTGAGCGATTGCGCCTTTTCGGCAGCATGAATATGCCAGCACTGTTTTTGATTGGGAGGAATGTCGGTGCCATCGCTGTCATCGCTGGACGATTGTGCTTTTTTTGCGCCTGTAATGGACAGCATTTTCACAGAACCGCTTTGTTCAGCGGAAAGGTCGATGCTGTTGAACAGTCTGCGCCTGGATGGATGCATGGCTTGAGGAGCCAGTCATGAGAAGAACGGAGCTTCAGCGCAGAGCGCCGATGCATATGTGGAACTGTTGCAGCTTGGAATTGAAGTGGATTTACGTCACACTACAGCTTTAACTGGCCGTCAGCCAGTCTCAGGACATGTATAGCGACAAACAACCAATCATACCCACATCCACAACATCACTGAGTGGGATCAGATCCCATGTATGTGGAACTGTCGCGGCTTGGAATTGAAGCGGATTTACGTAGGGTAGGAGATGTGAGACCATCTCTTTTCGTCAATGGATGCTACTGCTTTGTGTTTAATTTCAACATTTAGCTTGTAGCAGACATGCACATATCACCATGACATCTCTGATATACTGGTGAAAAGGATACTTTAATCCTCTAGTCTTTCATCTCGAACTGCTTCATACAACAAAGAGGGAGCAGAAAGTGCCAAAGATTGTAGAGCGTCTTTGTGTTGTCATATTATAATTTTTTTTTTTTGTTCTTTTGACTTCAAGATTGCCCCACGAGAGTGGCTGCCTTTCCAGGAGCTCCTGTATTTGTTTTTCTACTTCTTCCTCTACTTTCCTCTTACTTTCATAACTTTGCTGCTGTGAAATGTACATTTCTCCAGTGGACTAATAAAGGCTAATTCAATCCAATCCAATCCAATGAAAGCTTTGCTGAAGGAGACCTGACAAGCGCTCGGGACACAAAGTAGAATCTCTCTGGTAAAGAATCATATTTTCTACAAGCCAGGGTGTGCATGTAGGCTTCTGCAGGAGAGGGAACGAAGGGGGATGGGGTGGGGGGTTCAAACCTACGACCTCTTGATCCCCAAGTCCTTGTAGACTGGGCTTGTCTGGCCACGCTTGTGTTTAGACTGCCAAAAGCAGTACCTCATTGAGGTGCCAGTGAGTAACCCGGGCTGGCCTTTTATCTGAGCTCATCTGGCGGCCACGGCTTGGCTTGGCATTAGGGTGTGCACCAGTTGCGGTCCAGGGGAGCAACTGGCCCTCTGTGCTATTTGCGTCCCTGTCTGTCCGAAGGAATCTGGCATCCTGACTGTCACACAGTGGCCATACGTGTGTTTTTATCACTAATTCTACCACAGGCATGCGGTTGTCCATGTAACCAGTGATCGGGATGCGACCCTGAGGCGATCTGACGTTCTGTGTGTAGACCAGATGTTGATGGAGGGACTGTTCAAATGCTGCTTGAATATCAAGATACTTCCACACGTCTACACACTCTAACAAATAAGGCAGAGGCGAGCCAATCGCTGAGACTGATGTTCCTTTCAGCAATCACGAGAATGACAGTCACTTTTTTTTAACCCCCTGCCAAGCATGTGACAGTTTGTGGCGAACAGTGATGGATATGCTGCAAGTGACTGTGGTGGAAGTCATAGGCCTCAGGGCTGCCGTGCCTGTTTGAGAGGGAGGCGCGTGGGCGTGGGGGCTGCTCGGCCTGTCAACTGGTTGTGACTGGAGCTTGTCTGGTCACAGTTACAAACTGGACAGCTCTCTTTTTCTCTGCGGCGAGTGGCGTCGTCCTGTAGAAAGACACATGGAGAGTTGTTCCCACAGTGCTATCGTGCGGCATATGCTTCAGCTGAAGGTCAAAGATGTTCAGTCCAAAATGCCTGAAACAAACACCTTGTGCTCGACTAGGCTGCGGTAATTTCTGGAACAAAGCAACATTGGTATCAAGCGTTTGCCAAAAATGCATTTTAGTGTTTTCGAATTGGAATGCATGTCATGATATTCTGCCGATTTTTAATGGCAAGACCATAATTTGTAAAATCACTTCAAATTACTTATACTAAGCGTACTTTACAGAGATTTCACGGCATCTAGCTGTAATTTACGTTTTAAGACTCGCACTGAATATTGAGGAAGTTTTTTTTTCCGAGTTGATGACGATGCCTGACGTGACGTCACATCTGGAACGCCCCTGACCGAGAAAGCGACACACAATGCAGTTTGGGTACTTTGTTTGGTCTGAAAACTTCATGTTGATGGCGAAATTAGAAGGAAAACACATAAATAACGCGATGGTGAATCATTGTGTGTTGCACCAAGACTACTATTTGATCCGAGTTGACACAAATTCCCAGCAGACAAATCAGCCCATTTCCAACTGAGCTTGGGCGCCATCTTGTGCATGTTCTGGGACGCTACATTGGAGTCCAGACGTCTCAAAATATGACATGGAAGGACTTCTTTAATTGATTGCAAACATTTATGCTTTCCTCTTCAGAACCATTTGAATCATATTCATAACTGGATGAATAACAAGAAAGCATATTCTCTGCATCTGAAGCCATTGTTTTGATTCTAGAGCAAGGCAAGACATCCTGGCGTGACGTCACGAACAAGGGGGCGGGACCTTCTGAAACACTGCATCTCCGGGGTCACTTTAACTAATTTTTATTGGTGTTTTGCATTTGACTAAAAATAATAATATTTTAGATGCTATAAAACGTTTTTCTGATGTCAGTTAGGAAACAAAAAAAATGGTGTGGTTGTCCTTTAAGCAACAGCATTACCGGACTATATATGGCACCTAATTCTAAGCCTCACCCAGTATATTTTTAAGGAAAAAACATTTTGTACGCACATAAACTACACCTGTCTATAAGCCGCATGTTTACAAAGACAGACAGTAGACAGAAAAAGTTATTAAAGTGTAATAATATATCTTAACTTTTCTTTCAAAACAGTGCCTGTAATGCAGCAGTAAGACAGCAAGCATTACGGTAGTAACACAGCCCCAACAGGGCTGGTTAAAAAAAAACATTGGCGGTAAGTCACGAGACACGGCAGTAACACAGCAGCAACACGTTAACACTTGGTAACAGGTCTGGATACAAAAACATACCAAGTGACTGAGACACGGAGGAAACACGTTAGCACTCAAGAACAAGGCTGGGTACAAAACATAGCAGGTCGCTAAGAGCCGTCCTCATCTTCCTGTTGTGCATTGAAACCATGGAAGTCGGATTGGAATAGCGTCTGAAATTCCTCGCTGCACACTCTCATTCTATCTTTCGTTGTTGCATTAAGTGTCACTTTCATCCTGAGGTAAAGCACTCCTAAGCTTGCGCTGTCCTCTCCGTCACGCAGCAGATCGGCTTTTCGAAACCGGTTGGTGATTTTTTCACACTCCTCGTTGTCAGGATCCACTGGAAGACTTGTGCAAAAGTTAGCATACAGTCAGTTTTGGTGAACAATTTCTCATCGCTGGTCGTCCAAGCCTCCCATTCAACTCAGGGGGCGACTTTAAATGCACGACTCACACGCAAAGTTACGTTAAACTAGCGTCTTCTTCGCCACATATATTCGGCCTGTCTCACTCTTACCTTTAGTGCTCAAGCGCGACTGGCGGCTATTAGAAAAAAATGCATACATTAGCTGCATCGTTGCATAAGCCACAGGGTTGAAAGCTTGTGACAAAAGTCGCGTTTTGTAGTCCGGAAATTAGGGTAGTTAAAATTAGATTGACACAAGAGAAAGCACACCGACATAAAATAATTCCACCAATTTGGATATTTAGATATTAAAATCACCTCTCAGATCTTCACCCAAGTTGATTGGGTTCTTTATTGGTATGGTGCCTGGCGGATGAGTTTTCCACACCCGTTCCTTTGAGCGCATACGTGGTTTATTATCAAGTGGAGTACTTTTGCTATTATGGGACCGAAAAAGACCAAACCAGAGGCTAGTGTTCAGCCGAAGAGGACACAAAACAAAATTACGGTCGAGCAGAAGAAGGAGATCATTGAGAAACACAGACGAGGTGTGCGTTTGTGTGACTTAGCGTCCCGCTACCAGTCAGCTAAGTCGACCATTGCTACGTGTGGCTAAGGGCGTGTCTGTGTTGTCTAAGCAACGGTCTCAGGCAATAGAAGAAAAACTTCTGTTGATTTGGAATAACGAAAAGCAGCTAACATGGGACATTGTGAGTGAGGGTATTACCGGCGAGAAAGCACAGCAACTTCACTCGGATATCATGAAGAGGCAAACTGGAAGTTTGTCATCCATTGACAACTACCATCACAAAGGTAAATAATACAAGTTTATTATACAGTACAGTTTATTTCTTTAATTACAATACAATAGCAAATTTATTATACATAAAATAATGTATATTTTGTGTCGTTTTAAGGCTTATTTCGTAGAAAATTGGGTTTTATGGGGACCTGGGAACTGATTATTCTCATTTTTAATGGCTTCTTATGGGAAATAAATGTTTGGGAGACAAACTTTTTGCCTTATACACACATTTTCTGGGAACCAATTAAGTTTATAAACTGAGGTATGACTGTATTTCATTGTCCCGTCTTAAAAATCACTTGTACCCTTTGGCGTTTGACTCAGAATGATTCTGACTTGACTCCCTGGCACTTTCTACTATCTTTGTGACTGCATCATTTCCTGTACAGGATAGCAGTCCACATTAAGCGCTTTGTTCCAGCTTCAGCTGTTGTTCAAGCACTATATAAATCAATATGTATTGTATAACTGTCGAAAAGGTGCCATCAATGGACGATGTAGATGCGGAGGGACGGGGCAGACATTAAAGGTGGCCGATTTCACGGTCCGGGCTGCAGGATCGCAAAGGCGGTGAGTGGTAACGCATCTACTTGAAAGCGACAGAAAAGTCCCCAGGCAAAAGGGGCGGCAGGCAAGCAGACCCAGGTAACCTACTTGATGGGTGTGACACCTTAACCATCCCGCTGTAGGATGTCGCCGCCGCACGCTTGGCTGCCTCACTTTACGATAACACAACATAAATTCAGTTCTCATCCCGGCCGGCGACACGTCCCCCAAGAACCTGTCCTCCCCAGCACTGTTGGGATCATAAATCTCCTTGTAGCTGCTCACAGGGCCTGCGTTACTATCACCAAGCGCTTGCCTTTAGGACCCACCTGCCGAGGAGGATAGTGGCCCCTGTGAGTTGTCGGCACAGACAGAATTCGGTGGCAGACACATCCTCTCACATGCCTCCATTTGCCCAATCAGGCAAAGCCAGGCGAGCGTGTGTGACAAGCTCAGAGCCTCAAGGCATAGCGCTGTCTTCCCACATGCGCTAACGAGTCAAACCTCACATATTTCCTCAACATATCTGCAAGTGGCGCAGAGTCAGCCATTGGCCTTACCTCGCACCATTCCAACCGTGAGTTGCAAAGTACAGCGATACCTTGGCTTACGAACTTAAATGGTTCCCAGACAGAGTGTGTAAGGCGAAAAGTGTATATCCCAAAAATGTATTCCCCATGGGAAGCCATTAAAATGAGAATAATCCATTCCCAGGTCCCCATAAAACATAATTTTTCTAAGCCTTAAAACTACACAAAATATACTGTATTTCATGTATAATAAATGAGCTATGGTATTATAATTAAAGAAATAAAAAGTACTATATAATAAAGTCATTTTATTTACCTTTGTGATGGTCGTTGATGGCTTGATGGAATGGAGTGGCCGCTTTCACCAGCATTAAACACTTGATGAGGAACGTAACCTTCTTTTCACCATCTTGAGGAATGATCCCTTGTAGGTGCTTTCTTTGCGATCATTTCATCTAATTCCTCTTCAATTGTGTTCTGTTTAGCTGAGTTGATAGTTTTTTTGGATCAAGTGTACAGATGGATTGTGTGGGTTGTTTGTGGAGCCTGATTGATGGGATATTTTAACCTTGCAGTCAACACTCTGCCTTTGAACTAGCAAAGTTTAAACTCTCTCACTGTCGTCTGCCTGTCTCTTTAATGTTTAACCCCCCCCCCCCCCCACTCCCCTCACTGCTGCATTCTTGACCAATCACATGGCTTTAACCGAAGACTAGGGGCGGGAAATAGAGGACAAAAACAATCGGCTTCCATTTTGTTGTTAGAACGGGCTCGTTCGCGAACGAAATATCACTCATTGAGGCAGCTACGTGTACGAAAAAAGTTCGTATGCCAAGGTAAAATTTTCATAAATGTAACGTTCGTAAACCGAAAAGTTCGGAAGCCAAGGGGTTCGTAAACCGATGTATTTATATATGATACAGTGTTTAGTGCACCCTTTATTCTATATTAGCCCATTAAGAGCCACAGGGTGTTCTGCTCTTATTAGCCTCTATACATGCTCTTGAATGCGAGTTGATCTTTTGCAGTAGTGGGAAAGGACGGCCCCAGAGTTCATTAGGTGGCAGCTCAGGAGAGCAGCCGCAGGGAAGTGCGCTTTACCCGAGTGTTGCCAGGAAGCTGGCAAGTCCAGTGGGGCTGCCGTTGATGTCCACGCTGTGTTTGTTAACAGCCGGATTCCATCAAGTGGTGTAAAGGCAGCATAGCCAAGTGAAAGGGGCTGACCCTAGCCTATTTTTAACAACACTGTATTTCAGTGTAAGGTGGCAAGCTTAGTCGAGTCGAAACCGAGTGCAAATGATGCTAATATTCATGCCCTCGCACATTTGGGAGAAAATAAATAATATGAGATGCAAAGCAAAAGACCACAAGATGTGATCTATCATCTTGCCTGTTATCTTCTCCTATATGCCCTTTATCTTGAGGGCAAACATCTAAAATGCACTTTCAGTTTTCATCTCGTTACTCCCACCGCCCTTGTTAATACATCAGAGAAGAGAAATACCACCTCGAAATTAAGTACTCATAAAAAGGAATGAAAAATGAAAGCCACTGCATTCCAGTCGTGTTTCAAGACAACAAAAATAGCAGGAAGTTGTATTTTTCACAAGAGGCAGACACAGAACAACCCCCCTATCCCCCATAATATTCAAAATAGGAATAAAGAAGAATAATACAGTGGTATTGCACAGTCACTACTCAAATTTCATCATTCAGTGCGCTGCCAAAAATGGTTAATAACACAGAACCAGATTATTGTTAAAATCATGCCTACCTTTTACCTTGCCACATTGGATCTATATATAAAATAAAGAATTAAATATTTTCTTCATGGCAGGGTCCTTCACGTTGACTTGGCCATATGGACACTGTAGGAGAAATAATGAAAGGGCGTTAAACAGCCGCAGATAGAGAGGAACTTTAGTTATGCACCGTGAAAGGGGGAAAAACAGAGGACAAAAGTACAAGAAGGAACAGAGTCAATGGAATTGTGATTCAACATAGCAGGAAATGAAAATGAAGTCCAAGATGGCGCCCAAGTAGGCAGCCGTCAGTGCTCTCACAAGCCTTGTTTTTTTTTGTTTTTGAATTTTCTATTGTCACTTTGTGTTGTTGTGTGTCGTGTGGAACGTATACGGATTGTTTTTCAGCATTAAACACAGGTGCGGCTTATATGTAAAGTAATATTGAGCCACAACAGGTCCCGCAACTACTGTCAGCAGCCACCGACTCCATTTAATGCATAACCCCAGGCTCTACTGTAGCATCTTATAATGTGGTGTTCCTTATATTTGGAAAACTTTTATATAGTTATATATTTGGAAAACATTTTTTCATTCATTGAAGGTGCGCCATATAGTCTGGTGTACCTTATACAATACAGTGATACCTCACATTACGAACTGAATTGGTTCCCAAAAGTGTGTGTAAGGCGAAAAGTTCGTCTGCCAAACATTTATTTCCCATAACAAACAATTAAAAATGAGAATAATCAGTTATAATAATAATAATCAAAAAATAAAGTGTACTGTATAATAAAGTCGTTTTAGTTACCTTTGTGATGGTCGTTGATGTAGTTGCTTCTTGATGATATCCGAGTAAAGTTGCCGTGCTTTCTCGGCGATAATACCCTCACACACTGTCCTTTGCGAGCTGCTTTTCGCTAATCCAAATCAACAGAAGTTTTTCAACCTCTTTATATTGCCTGAGACCGTTGCTAAGACAACACAGAAACACCCATAGCCACAGGTAGCAATGGTCGACTTAGCGTACTGGTACTGGGACGCTAAGTCACACAAACGCACACCTCGTTCGTGTTTTTCAATGATCTCCTTCTCCTCGACCGTAATTTTGTTTTGTGTCCTGTTCGTCTTAACACTAGTCTGTGGTGGGGTCTTTTTCGGTCTCATAATTGCAAAGGTCCTCCACTCGTTAGCAAACCACCTCTGCATTCAAAGGGGGTGTGGAAAACTAGTCCGCCAGCAAACGTGGCGCTGTTTAACCGTGTGGTTTGGTGTTCATCCGCCGAAAAATAGTCCGGCATCCACCGTGGCGCTGTGTGGTTTGGTTTGTCCGCCGAAAACTAGTTCGTATGCCAAAATTATACTCTCGCAAATTTAATGTTTGTAAGGCGAAATGTTCGTGAGCTAAAGCGTTCGTAAGATGAGGTATCACCGTATCTAGAAAAAGTTTGAAAATACACCATTCATTGGGGGTGCGCCTTATACACTGAATTCTAATTCCCTTCTTCTTTTGACCCCAGGTTTATGCCTTAAATAGTGACATGTGACATTCAACTTAAACAATATATGGGCTGTACAACGCTGCCAAAACAACGAATCCGGCAGTGACTTTAAGTTACTGTAAAGCGACTTTATTTTGTAGAGCCATATTAAAATGCTTTCTTTCCTTACATAACTTTGTTGCTGTGAAATGTAAATTTCTCCACTCCAATCCAATTATTATACAATTATTATACAAACGTGGAATACTGAGACAGAATAGAATTACATTGCAGCAGCAAAGACAATATACACGTTTTTGAAGCGCACAAAGGATCTCACATGTCTGCAAGCACTGCCACAGCACTTCCCTCGTTGAAGGTGAGCATACTCTGTAAACACCTTGTACCCACTGCAAGGGTCAACATACATCTGCTTCTTTGCCTGCACACAATCGACGGTTAATTAGTGCTAGATGCAACATGTATACCTCCTTATGGCACATGCATAAACTCATACTAAAGGGTACATGTCCTACAACTGATTCACACACATGAGAGAGATACACAGAGGAGAGAGAGAGAGAGAGAGAGAGAGAGAGAGAGAGAGAGAGAGAGAGAGAGAGAGAGAGAGAGAGAGAGAGAGAGAGAGAGAGAGAGAGAGAGAGAGAGAGAGAGAGAGAGAGACAGACAGACAGACAGAGAGAGAGAGATAATAAATTGCCATAAATTGCCTTGGATTAAAGGGGTTGAGTGTCATGCCAGTGAAAGTAACATAAAACACAATATCTTTGTCAAAAAGATGCCATAATAAATACATCCGTAATGATATTCATGTGGATTTCATCTGCACGATGAAATCAGAATCATCTTTATTCGCCAAATATGTAGAGCACACAAGGAATTTGTCTCCGGTAGTATAGTCAGCACCAATATCATCATAAACAAGGACATGACAAGCAGGGAGATTAAGAATATATTTCTGACACTACGTCTTTATGCTGCAGCTGTTCAGAGACACAATTACCTTCTGAGAGTAAAAAGAAAAAAACACCAAACTCCTCTGCCATCCCTCAGGAAGTTTCGAAAATGTCACCTCTCAGTCTGTTTCAAACTGAGAGCCCAGTCGTTGGTGAGCTTTGACAGGCAACAAAGACAAAAATGCCCCCGGGCCTTTTGGTGACACAGCCTGTCATTTCACATGGCGTTGCATGGCCACACAGTGAAGCTGGCATCGCTGGGCTCCCCTTTGCATTGTGGTTTTGCCACCCAGGCCCTCACACTCTCCTTAGGTCTTGGCCAACTTGCCTCAACTTCACTGCACACTCAAGAGCACAATATTAACAACACAGAGGCCTCAAGGCATGCAGATGCACCTACACACACCCGTCACCACTGCATGCCACACTGGCTCTGCTTGATGGAGGAGTGGAGACGATCGGAAAAAGATGAAGGATCTGACAAAAAAAATGCACCACTACCACCATCAAGCTTTATATATATATATATATATATATATATATATATGTGTGTGTGTGTGTGTGTGTGTGTGTGTGTGTGTGTGTGTGTGTGTGTGTATATGTGTGTGTATGTGTGTGTGTATGTGTATATATGTGAGTGTATGTGTATGTACGTATGTCCGTCCGTCCGTCCAGACAGACAGATAGATAGATCTTGCATTAACAATATCTGTATGGTGGAACTATCATATTTAAACACATCCAGTTGGGCAAATTGTTCAGACTCTGATTTATTCAGATTTATATTCTCGTATTTGAAAATAATTTCGAATGAAATACAGTAATACATGTACATTTCACTGTATAACAGGCATCATCATAAAATGTTCATTTATTGTACACTGACTACTGACAACACAGTACTTATAATACCGTAGATAATGGGATTCCTGGGTGTACACTTGGATATTTGAAACATATTTCATAATCACAACGTTTAATTTGGCTAGATTTCATTTTTAAATTTGGTTCAAATGTCTGCACCGGAAAAGTAATGTGCATTAACATTCAAGGGGAGTTCTTCAAATAGGTTTGACCATATTTGATCAAGTGAATTAAGCGCATTAGTCAATTTATACGTTTTTATCAACCTCTATTCAAGTTATCAGACACTACCTGACATGCTTCTGTGTGGAACTTATGAATCTGCAGCTCCTCCTCCGTCAGCTGTCGACTCACTAGTTGGAGTTCCGGTCTGTTTTCCGACTTGTCTTTTTGTTCAGCGCACACTTCGAGGGTCGGCGTGTCTGTGGTTAGCAGTTTCCTCAACCCGTCCATATGCGGCTGAGAGCTTGACATTTTTCTTACAAGTGCTCGTAACAAGTGGACTTGATAAAGAGTCGAAGTGCCAAGCAACACTCTGGTTTTATAACGTTGGAAATACATTGTCAATCTTTAACTAGCGGATATATCCCCGGAACATATCTTAAATATCAAGATGACTGACAACATATTTTTTACCCGATCAGCGACTTTTATGGGAGTCACCGAGTGAACCACTTCCTGTTTTCAAAATGCGTCAGAGGCACGTGACCATTAAACCATAACGCCCCCCCAGTCGTTGAAGAACTGTGTCGACCGGCCCTTAATTGCACACACGATATTTTTAAGATTATCCAAACAATCGAATCAAACCTCTGAAGGTGGAGGACACCGATTCACTCTGGCGAACCCTGAAGGGAAAAGCCGAAAGGAAAAGAAGACAAGGGCTGTGCCATTGCACCGACGGGCCATTTTGATTGACACTTCCAGAATTGTAGTTCAAATTTTTACATTAAAGTGGACTAAACAGATTAAGATTAGTATATTAAGATTAGAAAATAATAACAATAGTAATTAATCTTATTATTAGAAGTGGATTAGACATGATGAAGAAATTTTACATTACGGTGCCTTCTGTCATCCGAGTACATCACAAGGGGTCACGAGGAATGCTGGAGCCTATTGTATTTGTATCAGTCTATACTCTATACTGTACTATAAATATATTTTTAATATTGCTCATTTAAATGAACTGAAAATGCATGTTTTGTAACATGTGAAGAGCCTGAAGAAAACCCTTTCAATCATGAATCCTTAACATCAGGTAGATATGGTACCAATGGAAGAGGAGTTTAAAATAATGTAGGTAGGTAAGCAACAAATTTAAATGTAACCTGTGCTTTTCTTCTTCAGGACATTCCCATTGTGTATTCCCATGGTGTATCGCTCCAATAAAAATCACAATTGCACTAACATAAATACATTTAAATAATATCAAAACATTAGCTCATGGTGGGATGCCACCAAAGGAACAAACTGACTGTAAAGTGTCCCTGAGAGTTTTGAAAGGCGCTTAGAAATAAAATGTATTCTTCTTCTTCTTCTTCTTCTTCTTCTTCTTCTTCTTCTTCTTCTTCTTCTTCTTCTTCTTCTTCTTCTTCTTCTTCTTCTTCTTCTTCTTCTTCTTCTTCTTCTTCTTCTTCTTCTTCTTCTTATTATTCTTATTATTATTATTATTATTATTATTATATACAGCTGAGAAAATGGATAAGTGCTCAAATTTCTAAATTGTATGTCAATCTGAGCAATTACCCACATATCAGCATTATCAAAATTACCCACTCTCCTCTTTCATCTAGAACTGCTTCATGCAACAACGATGGTGCAGAAAGTGCCAAGATTGAAGACTGTCTGTGTCTTTTATGTTGTAATAATAATAATACATTTCATTTATAAGTGCCTTTCAAAACTCTCAAGGTCACTTTACAGTCACAGGATAAATATTTTCTGTGAGTGAGGCGATCACACACGCCAGCGTTCACTCAACCAGGAATTACTGAAATAGATAAAAAGTTAGCTAGCTAGCTAATAGCTAGCTATCTAGATAGTTTTTTTAAAATTGGATGTTAACATATGTACTTCTTTGGAAAAATAACCATCTTTTTTGTTTGTTTTTGACTTCAAGATGGCGCCGCGAGAGTGGCTGCCTTTACAGCAGTTCCTTTTATTTTGTTTTTTTTGCTGCTGTGAAATGTAAATGTCTCCACTGTGTGACAAATAAAGGCTCATCAAATCGCATCGAATCGCATCACATCGCATCGGACTGAACCTAACCTAACCTAACCTAACCTAACCTAACCTAACCTAACCTAACCTAACCTAAATAATCTAATCTAATCTAATCTAATCTAATCTAATCTAATCTAATCATAAATATACATAGTTATTCCGCAGAGTTGCGATCCACATAGATATGTGTGAACAATTGCGAGCTACTACTACTACTACAACAACAACTACTACTACTACTACTACTACTACTACTACTACTACTACTGAATAATTTACCAGAATTAAAACAACTGAAGGAGTGCCATTTGTCTCTTTGTGACCTTTACATCAATGTACTGTATTTAGCATATTAGCAGCATATGTAATTTACCATGCAGGTAACCCCTGTAATCCTGATAAAATCTTCGTTTTGCTCTCCTTGAGTGAGTACAAGAATATCTTTCCCATAATATCAAAGTTAAATGAAGATTGAGAACTGTAAGGTCGATGAGTGTAGATTAATGAATCGTTTCAAGGTTATCTTGTCCTGGAAGCCATTGATAATATGTCTACTCAAGCATTAATGAAAAGTGACAAGTGTTTTTTTTTTTGATTGACATTGTAGGTTTCACTTACCCTCAGACAATTTGAATAAGAATAAATACATGTATCTGACAACAAATTTACCTTGGGAGAGGGGGTGGGGACAAACGCAATGTATCTTTTTTTTGTAAAACATATTGTAATTCTTCATCTGTCAGAACAATGAGAGGAACATGACAAAAGGCAGATTACAATCATACACTTTCGGATACTGTAGAGAGAGATATTGTTTTGCAGACTTTGGAGTAATTCTTCATTCTATTGGTATTTTGATAAAGGCATACCACATATATCTCGGCTCTGACATCTATTGTAAGTCATCTTTAATCGAGAAAGATAACGTGAATGTGTTGTCAAATACTTAGAACCAAACCAAAGTATACAAATCATTAGAAGTGAACACTGTTGTCCTCGGTGTATCATAAAAAACATGATCTGGATCTTTTTAGAGCATATTCCATGAAATGTGAAACCACAGTGGGGTCCTTGTTATGTATGTATGCTTCTGATATTTATATCTACAGTATGTATGTATGTATGCTATCACTGTAAATGTATCCCGCTGCCTGAAACCATATGTTTCGTTTTGCTGCCACTTAATTACCTTTTAGTCGGTCTGTAAAAATCTGGCTTTGATCCAAACAGCCTCTCTGGAGAGGCCCATTCAGAAGATTTGATTTCAATTTATCATCAGACAAATATGTACTGTTTGAATATGAGTAAACTGAAAAAGGTAAAGTAATGTCTAAAGAGAATTGAATCTCCTCCGAGATGGGTTGGTTTCTGAAACCAGAAACAACATTCAAGGCGACAAAAATCTCCCTCAGGATTGGAAATCGAAGTTTGAGAATAATAATTGATTCTGCCAGCAGGTTTGACTTCAGGGAGTTGGTCCCCTGACAAATAAGGAAGCGACTCTCTTGGCAAATACAAGTTCACATTTGTGAGGTAGATCACGAAACAAAAATGAATCCCTTCACTTTTTTTCTGCGCAGAGAGATTCAACTACTAGACTAACTTTACATATAAGGCGCACCTGCATATAAGAAAATCAGGGCTTTTGGGTGCACCTTATACACCGGAAAATACGGTAACTTCACTTTTTTAACACTTTTTTTTGAACAGTTGAACAGAAGTAATCATTCTTTTGTTGATTGTTGCCATTTTAGGGAAAAAAAAGTTTTGCTTTGTTTGAATGCTGCTGAGTCGATGACCATTTTGTGTTTGGGACCCTATTACTGAGCGTCTTCTCCTTTATTAAGTTCATAGAGTTGCTTGTTCTGTAGCCACTATGGGACACAAGCCAGTGTCTTCTTGTGCCAGATAAATACAGAGGGTTGTGTCAGGAAGGGCATCCGACGTAAATGCCTGGCCAAAACAAACATGCGAATCAAACCTGTGAAGATGGATGACACTGATTCGCAGTGGCGACCCCTTGAAGGGCAGGTTTACCTCACGAAAAAAAAAAAAAAACACACACACATGGAACATTCAAACTCTGGAAAAACAACTGAAACAAGTCATTAAAGTGCTGTATGAATCCATATGTATTGTATTGTATTGTATTGTATTGAATTGTATTGAATTGCATTGCATGAAGAAGTTGAAGTCCAAGATGGCGCCCGAGTAGGCAGTGTAGGCAAGTGCTCTCACGAGCCTTGCTTTTTTTTTGTTGTCTTTGTATTTTCTTTTGTCATTTTGTGTTGTTGTGCGTCGTGTGGAATGGATGTGCAACTGTCGCAGCTTGGAAATGAAGGGGATTTACGAGGGACAGGAGATGTGAGACATTCTCCTTTCGTCAATGGATGCTACAGCTTCGTGTATGCTTTCAACATTTAACTTGTAGCAAACGTGCACATTTCACCACGATGTCCCTGATTCACTGGTGAAAAGGAGGCTTTGTCCTCTCCTCTTTCTAGAACTGCTTCACACAACAAAGAATGTGCATAAAGGGTTTAATATTGAATGACATTCTGAATCTTTTATGTTGTGTTTTATGTTATTTAGTGTGTTTTTTTTGCACTGTGAGAGTGGCTGCTTTTACAGCAGGCTCGTTATTTTTGTACTTCTTCCTTTCCTTTCCTCTTCGTTTCATATACAGTATGTATTTGCTGTCGTGAAATGTAAATTTCTCCACTGTGAGACTAGTATAGGCTAATCCTATCCAATCCAATGGAGTAGTTGTGGGCAGAAATGTCTCAACAGTGGAAGGTTGAACCAAAAGTGTAAAAAAAATAATGGAAATGACAGTCGTTTCATCGAAATGTTTTTCTCATGAGCCCAAAAGTGTAGTGTACATCGACCTTAAATTTGGAAGCCAAGAATCTCGAATAGTTGGTCAACCCACTTTTGATATACAGTAGGCTGCGTTAAGAAACCTATTTAATGGGAAATTTTAATTTGTGAGTGTGTGTTTGTGTTTTTTTCTGCCAAATGGACGAACAACAACATCACGTATATTGCAATCACCATTTAATTTCATATGAAAAAATAACGGCGGAAGATCCTTTCGGGTGTGATGACGTCACTGCCCATCTGACAGCACTTCCTGGAGTGATGTTTGTTGTGGGAAATAAGCACTTGCTCTCCGACTCGGACTGGGCCCACATTAGCCGACCAAGGACAAAAAAGACACATTTCCCTCCTCATGTGGAGATGCGGCAGTTTTCTGTCGGGATTAGATAAATTCCCGGGACGGTCTGGGACCACGACATAGTGGAAAACATTTGTCGGATAGCGGAGCAGCAGAAACGCCGACACACAGCACGGAGTTGTCGCGATGCGGTAGCCAAAACATGGACAGCAGAGTCAAGTAAGCTTTTACAATTTTATTCAGTGAAATAGACATTTGCATTTGCGTGCACGGAGAACAAGACGAAGAAGGGGGAAAAAGAGGAAATGCTAGTGGTTATACGAGCCTTCTCCGGTAGTGAATTTAAGAGACAGAGCAGCTGGCTCAACAGCTTTTTGCGTCAGTCTGCTGCTCTATCTGCTTGTTAGCAGCTCTGCTAACCCCCTGAAAAGACTTGACAACATGTTTCCAATGTACGCTCAGATATTTTGTCATGCATGAATTCACGTCTTGACGGCATGGTCTAGTCAGATAAATATATTATGTATATCGAAATAGGGGAAATAACACTGTACTTTGTTACTTCAAGGACCAATTAATCGATTGCCTGAAACGCTTTGTGAAATTATATTCATTTTGTTTAAAAATGTATGACTTCCCGTCTTGTTTTTTTTAAAGGGAGGACCCACAGAAAACATTTGATCTGGTAGTGCATGTGGCTTCTCCAGCAACTCAAAATGGTGGTGAGCAAAGTCTTTTTTTATCAGTGATAATCTCCTTTCATCATCCGCCTGACCTCATTTTATGTATTTAAAACTTGCATTTACCCCCATGACTCAAGTGGGCTATTCATTAAGTGCAGCTCGTGTGCAAACCTGATAGCCAAGTATTAAGATTCCTGCGGTGTTAATGTGACCGCCTCTCACGATTTTGTAATATTGGTGGTCCACCTGCTTTTGGAACGTGAAGATAACAATGCTGCTGTAAAAACAAACACGTGTTTATTAATACGTACATGTATCTCATGGTGCAGCAAATCGTTTTAATTAATGTCTCGTAGACTAAAGAAATGATTCCCCACCAGGGTGCTACAGGAAATGAATCACTTCCTGTTAATTTATCTGAAAAGAAATTATTTGACTTATAAGGATATTTCTGTTCATTTATGTATACCTGGGATGTATCGTGACGGGGAGAACATTTCAGTTAGATGGCAAAAGGTGCAATAAACCAGTGTATTTTTTGTGAGTGTAATAACTTTATACCTTGTGTTAAAAAAGGTATGATCTTGCACCGAGTACATCATTTTGTGAGTAAATAGAGAAAACATCAGCATTATTTCAGGAATTTTTCAGACATTTTTGTTTTAATGGTGTGCTGTTAGGCTTTTATATTGCAAAATGATTGGCTTGAGAGTTAACACATCACAACATAAATACAATGACCTTCAAACTGCCCTCCCTAAATTACGCAACAAAAAAAAAATCTGATTATTTTTGCTGATTTTTCTCTCAGCAGTAATAAGAAGGAAAGTTTTCTAGACCAGTCAAAGGTTTTGCATGAAATTAATCTTTTTTTTTTAAATATAACTCACTGAAAATTTAAATTAGTGTGCTTTTGTTTGCGGAATGCTGTTGGTTGGGAAAGATAACGGTTTACTGTGTAATTATACGGATTGTATTACTGTGCAGACGGGTTGTTGTCATAACGAGTTGTTTTAATGTTGACAGCAGTAGACCGACTTGTTAGAATCTTAGCAACTTCAGGCCTACTCTGCGTGTCACTTGCACAAAGACAAGGAATCATTATTTGCACTATCATGTTCTGTATGTTTGAGTTCTTTTCAAAACCAAGATCAGCTGAAAGTCAGCTGAAGTCAGCTGCAATGTTTCAGTTACATATTAGTGCTCTGTATTCACCGTGTGTGCGACTGACCTTCTGGTCTACGCTTTTTCTGCTGCCGTTTGGTTTGTAAGATAAACAACTTTCTCGTTGCACCCTGACCCCCTCAAAGATTGTTTTGGAAAGCTCACACTTGGGTCAGCATGTTGTATTAACTGTTATGTTATTTGCAGTGGTCAAACATTCCTGTATTCATCGCTGGGACAAAAGGTGTAAAAGGCAGGCTTTGGAAAGTGACCGCTGGCAAATATTTGTGAATATTGGAAAATAATGTTAACCATATTATACAATAGAACTCTTGTCACCGCTGAATCAAATATCACACACTAACTTTTTCACTGCATATTACGCCAGCTATATGATTTAATCAACTCAGGTTTGACGTTAAGGAGGTGTTCTGTAGACTTACAGTAGGTAGCTGCCTTGCTGGAGTAAAAAGAAGACAGAAAGTTGTCCTTGGAAGAAGTTCTATAATTGGCTTTTAAAGGACAACCGACGTCTCCAAACAAGTTGTGTCTATAATTTGTAAAATCGCTTCAAATGACTTCTACTGAGCGTATTTTACAAAGATTCCACCGCATATACAGATATTTTACGTTTTAAGACTCGCACTGAATATTCCGGAAGTCTTTTTTTGAGTTGGTGACGAGTCCTCACCCTACGTCACTGAAGGAACGCCCCTCACCGAGAAAGGACATACCTTGCATCACCTCAATGCATTTTGCGGTACTTTGGTCTGAAAACTTTGTGTTGATGGCGAAATTAGAAGGACAACACATAAATAACGCGATGGTGAATCGTTGTGTTTTGCGCCAAGACTTTTACAGTGTATTTGATGTTCGCTTACAAAAAAAAAACGTCCCAGGAGACAATTTCCACAGAGCTTTGTCGCCCTCTTCTGCCTTTTTGGGGTACTGTGAGTACTAAAGAGTTTGTCACTACATTTCTCTCCAGGTGCATCAAAATGACCGGAATACATTCTTTAATCGATTGCAAACATGTATGCTTTCCTCTTCAGGACTATTTGAATCATTTTCATAACTGGATGAGTAACAAGAAAGCATCTTTTCCGAATCTGAAGCCATTGTTTTGATTCTCCAGCAAGGCAAGACGTCTTGGGGTGACACCACGAACAAGGGGGCGGGACCTTCTGAAACTGGCCACTTCCGGGCTCAATTTGAAGTAGTTTTTGGACACTTTAAGTCATTTTTATTGGTGTTTTGCATTTGACTAAAAATATCATACTGTGTGTTTTGGGTATTTTAGATGCTATAAAATGTCAGTAAGGAAACAAAAAAGTGATGTCGGTTGTCCTTAAAAGCAAACTCATATGAACTAACAGTTTGTACTGTAATGGGCCACTTCCTCCACATATGATTCAGGGTCAGGCTCATATCCGGACTTGTGCTCCCTTGAGCACAGCTACGCAGATATGTTTGCACACTCAGCTGATCAGACATATGCGTTCAGCTCAGTTATTTTACTTAAGTTTGAGTACTCAGACATGATTGCATGGAGAAAAAAAAGTCACAGTTGGAGTGATTTCAGAATCAGAATCAGAATCAGAATACCTTTATTCGTCCCGCAATGGGGAAATTTGCAGTCCACAGCAGCAATTGAAGAGGGATGGGGTTGGGGTGGGAGTGAAAGGATAGAAAACAAGATATTCTAAGCATAACAAAATAAAAATGTCAACTGTATACTGTGCAAATTTAGATGTGCAAAAACCGTTCTATAAACAAGACTGTACATAGTGCAGAATCAAGAAATGCATTTAGATATATTGCAACAACCCATATTTACAAGTGTCCAGTTTTTTTTTTTTTTTTTTTTTTTTTTCACATGTGATCATTGGGAATTGTGAAGCCTGACAGCAGTCGGTAGGAACGAGCGGCGGTACCTCTCCTTCTTGCAGCGCGGGTGTAATAGTCTCTGGCTAAAGGAGCTACCCAGAGCTGTCAGGATGGGCAGGAGGGGGTGGGAGGGGCTGTCCGTCATAGCTTTTAGTTTAGCTAGCGTCCGTCTGTTGCCCACCTCCTCTAGAGAGTCCAGCGAGCAGCCCACGACAGAACTGGCCCGCTTGACAAAGCGCTCCAGTCTTTTTCTGTCCCGGGTGGTGATGCTGCCTGACCAGCAGACAATGCCATAGTGGATGGCTGATGCCACCACAGAGTCATAGAAAGTCTTTAGGAGTGACCCCTGAACTCCAAAAGACCTCAGTTTCCTGAGGAGGAAGAGGCGACTCTGTCCCTTTTTGATTAGGGCATCCGTGTTTGTTGTCCAGTCCAGTTTATTGTTGAGAGTAACACCCAGGTACTTGTAGGAGGTCACCCTCTCAATGTCCGAACCCTGGATGTTCAATGGTGCAGGAGAGGATTGTTTCCTGCAGAAGTCCACCACCAGCTCCTTGGTTTTGCCGGTGTTGATCTGGAGGTGATTCTGCTGGCACCAGTCCACAAAGTCCTTTGTCAGTCCCCTGTACTCCCTATCGTCTCCCTCTGTAATGAGGCCGACAATAGCTGAGTCGTCAGAGAACTTCTGAAGGTGGCAGGTTGGGGTGTTGTAGTTGAAGTCCGAGGTGTAGAGGGTGAAGAGGAATGGAGCCAGGACTGTTCCCTGCGGCGCTCCGGTGCTGCAGAGAAGCCTGTCCGACTCACAGTTCTTTACCCTCACGTACTGTGGCCTGTTTGTGAGGTAGTCTGTAATCCAGGATGTGAGGTGATGGTCGACTCCGGCATGCTGCAGCTTGTCCCCCAGTAGACTTGGCTGGATGGTGTTGAAGGCACTGGAGAAATCGAAGAATGTGATCCTCACCGTGCTCCCAGCATTCTCCAGGTGCAGCAACGCCGTATGGAGGAGGTAGATGATGGCATCCTCCACACCGATGCTGGGCTGGTAGGCAAACTGCAGCGGGTCCAGCGATGAGCTTGCCAGCGGTCGCAGGTGGGCGAGGACGAGTCTCTCCAGCGTCTTCATCAGGTGAGACGTCAGCGCCACCGGTCTGTAGCTGTTGAGCTCTTTGGGGTTGGCAATCTTGGGCACTGGGACCAGGCATGACGTTTTCCACAGCTGTGGAACTCTGCCCAGCTTCAGGCTCAGGTTGAACAAGTGCTGGACAATGTCACACAGCTGGTCGGAGCAGGTCTTGAGGAGTCGGGAACTGATGTCATCCGGACCTGCTGCCTTCCTCACCTGCATCCTCCTCAGTTGGTTCCTCACCTGCGCAGTTGTGACAGACAGGCAGGAACCAGGAGGCAGAGTGGCGGCTGAGGGTGTGGCAACGGTTGGGAGGGCAGATGTTGGTTGTGGAAAGCTGGTCGTGAGAGGGGGCAGGGAGGGTAAGGCCACAGTGAGAGTTGGTGCAGGTGCAGCTACAGGTGAAGTTGACGGTGGGCCGGGGGCGGCTGGCGTCTTGTCAAACCGATTGAAAAAGCGGTTGAGTTCATCTGCCCAGTCCTTGTCTTTTTCGTTCAATGTCACTGGGCTTTTGTGGCCTGAGATGTTTTTCAGGCCCTTCCAGACACCAGCGACATTGCTGGCTTGCAGCTGCTCCTCCATTTTCATCCTGTAGGCCTTCTTCCCCTCTCTGATCTTCCTCCTCAGTTGGATCTGCACGGCCTTCAGTTCCTCTCTGTTGCCCGACACAAAAGCAATTTGAAGTCCAAGTAGGCAGCCGTTGGCAAATGCTCATACGAGCCTTCTTTTTTTTTGTTTCTTTGTTTTTTGTGTTGTCTGTGTTTTCTTTTGTTACTTTGTGTTGTTGTGCGTCGTGTGGTACGGATGCAGATTGTTGTGAAACTGCCGCGGCTTGGAATTGAAGCGGATTTATGTGGCACAGGAGATGTGAGACAATCAATCTTTTCATCAATGGATGCTCAAGCTTCATGTTTGCTTTCAAAATTGAGCTTGTAGCAGATGTGCACATTCCACTCTGATGTCCTAGATCCACTGGTGAAAAGGAGCCTTTGGTCCTCTCCTCTTTCATCTCGAATTGCTTCCTGCAACAAAGAGCATGCACAAAGTGGTTAAGATTGAAGAATGTCTGTGTCTTTTGTGTTGTGTCACATTGTTTGTTATTTAGTTTTTGTTGTTGTTTTGACATCAAGATGGCGCCGCGAGAATAATAATATACTTTATTTCAAGCGCCTTTCAAAGCTCTCAAGGACACTTTATATACAATAATTAATAAAATACAATCATAAATAGAATAAATAAATAATGGCTGCCTTTACAGCAGCTCCTGTATTTTGTTTTTCTACTTCTTCCTTTCCTTTCCGCTTACTTTCATCATTTTGCTGCTGTGAAATGTAAATTTCTCCACTGCGAGACTAATAAAGGCTCATCCAATCCAATCCAATCCAATTTCTAAAAACGCCAAGAATCTAAATATTGTCCACGTGATCGACGAACAAGTGCCGATAACTGCTGTGCTTTTTCTTTTCTCATTGGTGTCAAAGTTGTCAAGATATGATTCAACAAACACCTTCGTGTACAAATGCACAAAGTGGTGCAACTTGACTCACTGTTTTTTGTGTGGATCCCATTGACAGAAAGGGTTAAAGCTGTGAGTCACATAACTCGAAAGGCTTTGGCCATGATGTGAAACATCTTGTCACTCACTGCAATCTGCTGCTTTTGCAGAAGTACCACTTCATTTTTTTGTTGGTGTTATTTCCTCATAGCCTCACTGAAGCAGACATGACTATAGTTTTTTTTTTCATCTTAACACCATTTACCGTAGGTGATATGATGGAAGAATCCAAACTTGTTTATATTCATCTTCTTTCATCACTTTGTTGCTGTGAAATGTCAATTTCTCTACTGCGAGACTAATAAAGGCAAATTCATCCATCCATCCATCCATCCGTCCGTCCGTCCGTCCGTCCGTCCATCCATTCTGAATGGAATTCCTGGAGTTTACAGAACAGAATACAATACATCGTATATCGCGAAATTTCACTTGTATTGGCAGTTTCCTTAAGTACCCCCTACTTGGCTTATAAATCCAGTTTACAATAAACATTTAATAGTGACTGGGAGGGAACCACGTCTGAGTCAATGGAGAACGCATGTCTTTTGCTGATGCTGCAAACCCTGTTTCGTCTTCCTCACCACATCTTCGTCTTGCAGGCACGGTAACTCGATCCATATATGACACCGTCACGCAAACCAGTCTGACTTGAACGGTTAACTTCAAAAGGCACAAGACTGTTGTTCAAGTTGTCCAATGAAAATCACTCTTTTTATGGGGGTCGCTGTCTTCCTGTGTTAACAGGGCTTCTCAGCTTCTGAAATCATCACTCTGCCGATGACACCCACGTGTTTGTTGTGGGGCAGGCATGCAACATTAAGACTTTTCAGCATTGAAACAGATTAGATTTTAGGATCGATTCAACATGAACATTTAAACTATATATAGATTTTTTTTTGAAAAAGATTAATTTGGGTATTTGGGTGTCTGTTTTGCTTCATTATGGATATTGTTTTACTTTTAATGTCAGATTTTTTTTCTGATTATGAATCTACCCATGTTATTCCTCAATATGATAGGATTTCATAACAATAATAAGAAGTATCCGACTTGTAATGTTTTATAATTCTGAAACATCATAGGTATAAATTACAAGGCAACAGCCTGTTCATACTACACAAGCTTTTAGGGGTCAAATTTAAGTTGAAAAAAATTAAACTATCTCAAACTGGATCTGCAAGGAAAAAAAACATGTTTCCAAAATACTATGTTGAATGGTTAAAGGCATCTCTGATTAAAATTAGCTGTTGGCTTGTAAAGGTTTGTTGCCCTCTCTTCGTATTTTGAAAAAAAACCTTGTTTTATTAAAAATAATTTAATATCCGCTCATGCTACGTCCTCTTGGTTTGTCTTAGAATATTATTTATTTGTAGTTATAAATCAATGACTTTTCTTCTTTTTAGTTTGTGTTGAGACTGAGATCATCTTTAAGTGTTATTTTATGATTAAAGATGTATTATGTTTGTCCAATGTGATATTGGATTAGCCTTTTTTAGTCTTGCAGTGGATAAATTTACTTTTCACACGAGCAAAGTTCTGGAGGGGAGAGCAAAGGAAGAAGTATAAAAACAAAATACAGGAGCTGCTGGAAAGGCAGCCACTGTCGCGGTGCCATCTTGAAGTCAAAGGAACACAAAAAATGTTAATGTCGAATGTAAATGTAAATTTTGTTCATTGTTTTTATTTATGTTGGGACGTAGTTCGCCAATGAGATGCTGCATTTCAAGGGGTTATCTTTCATGATAAAATAATTTTCAGCAAACACAATGCGGCTAATTTACATTACCCCCCAACCCCCACTTCACACAGTTTCCCTTGCCGTTTACTTTGTTGTTTGGTTGGTTAAAGAGCTACCATTTCCAAGTGACAGCTGGAGGACGTGGGTGAGCAGGGTACAGGATTTGTCTTGTCTTGTCTGTCTGTCTGTCTGTCTGTCTAGCTAGCTGTCCAGCTATCTGGCTAGTCACCTCCTCCGTCTATCTATACATACATACAGTATATACATATCTTATTCTTTTCCTTTCGGCTTTTCCCTTCAAGGGGTCGCCACAGCAAATCAGTGTCCTCCATCTTGAGAGGTTTGATCCGCATGTTTGTTTTGGCCAAGCTTTTACGTCGGATGCCCTTCCTGACACAACCCATATACACACACCTGATTAGTAAATGTATTTCATGTACGTTTACACACCAAACACCTACACAAGATGATTTTTTAACATCGACTGAATGACTTGGGGGGGGGGGGGTTAACAACACAACATTTGGAAGCCTTTTTCTTTGAGACGGTCTATAGAGTCGCTAATCCATCATCAGTGGGAAAAAAATGGAAGCGTTCAGTGTGTAGGAGGCAACTTTCAAGTGATTCTCTGGACTCTGGTTGTTTTTTCCTTTTTTACTGTTTATGCAGGTTCAAAATGTATATCGAAGCAATAACTTGCCACTGTGGACACAACGCCGAAAAAGCTTTTTACAAGCACAAGCGTGTATATGATCAATGCTCAATTGAATGTTTAAACACTGTTCTGTGAACGTCTGCTAAATACGAATAAAGTGAAATGATCTGTTATTTTCTGTTGACAGTGGACAGAATGACTGTGTAGGAGGGCCTTATGAGACTTCTAAGGGTCTTTGATGTTATGCCAACAAGTCTATTGAACCACTCTGCTATAGGCTTTTGTACCTAATGATGCATGACCTTTACAAACCAATGCTTTTTTAATCTCCTGTTCAAATTACAAACTCGTTCATGCGGAACACTTCAGTGATATTTATGATATTTTGTTCCTGATACATTCCACTGGTATATTTCCTCCTGCCTATCTGACAAACTGTTATACTTATTATCATTTCTATAATTCAAAAACAGGAGACTCATTGGGTGAAATTCACAGTATTTTTTTCCAGATTAGTGATTGTCTAGATTGTAGCACTCAACGTAATCATTGTTAGGGGAAAAAACATGAAAATAAACCTCAAAGCAATGTTTGGAGTGTACATGTATGGACTTTGTGCTACACTTCTAACCACGCATGTGTGAATAGATGACAGACACCGGCCCTTTCCCCCCCATGCAGGTCCAGGGAGACTTGGCCTCCCTGTTCAATGCAAGCTCAGTTGTGCTTAGCTTTGTTGGCTCAGAGCTCTTTGGTTTGGATGGTCAGACTGTGAGTGAGTATTGCCTGAGTGCGTGACTGGCATGCTAGCGACTCGCGGTCCTGGCTACATAAAGCCATATTGATGTGCTTCCAAGATGCTGCCAAAGCTAGCAGATGATACAAAAGCTGCCAAGGCAGTAGGCGGGGACAGATGCTACCTGTCCTCACCCAGTCCATCCAGCCAGATTGTTTCCAGTAACAAAGCCATAAATTTAAGTGCTCAGCATATCAGTTTTCAACTACATCCATGCAGCAATTACGGAGGCAATTTATCATTTTAGCAATAGCATAACACAGGAAGCACAAACACCTAACATGACAAGTTATCACCATATTATTTATCACATCCAGGTAACACAGAGTAATTATGAACAAACCCACAAATAACAGATTGAAAAAAATATCATTGTGATCGTGGCCTGCGCAATAGAGGTTTCACAAAGACATGCAGTATGCTTCAAATGGAACTGTATGCTTTTATTTCACTGATGAACAATTCATTGCGACCTTAAAGGACAACCGACACCCTGGACAAGTTGTGTCCATAATTTGTAAAATCACTTCAAAATGACTTCTACTGAGAGTATTTTACGAAGATTCCACCGCATACAGCTATATGTTACCTTTTAAGACTCACGCTGAATACTAAGGAAGACTTGTTTTTGAGTTGGTGACGATACCTACGGTGACGTCACGGTAGGTATCGTCACTGACTGAGAAAGCGATACACAATGCATTTTGGGTACTTTGTTTGGCCTGAAAACTTCGTGTAGATCCGTGTTGATGGCGAAAATCGAAGGAAAACATAAATAACGCGATGGTGAATCGTTCTGTGTTGCACCAAGACTACTATTTGATACTCGCTGACACAAATTCCCAGCTGACAAATCAGGCCATTTCCAACAGAGCTTGGGTGCCATCTTGTGCATTTTATGGGACACTACATCAGTGTCATTGACAGCTCGAATTGATATGGGAGCACTTCTTTAATCGATTGCAAGCATTTATGCTTTCCTCTTCAGAACTATTTGAATCATATTCATAACTGGATGAGTAACAAGAAAGCATCTTCTCCGAATCTGAAGCCATTGTTTTGATTCTCGAGCAAGGCAAGGCGTCTTGGTGTGACGTCACGAACAAGGGGGCGCGACCTCCTGAAACTGAAACTTTTTCAGGTCATTTTGAAGTAGTTTTGAGACACTAAGTCATTTTTATTGGTGTTTTTCATTTGCTAGTTCAATATCCGCCTCAAGCAGAACTGATTTTTCTTTTTTTTCCCTCCTCTATCGCCCTTTCTTTTTTCACCTTTTGTATTTATGGAGCAAAACTCACATTGTAGAACTTTTAGAAAAGGTTGGATGTTGGCATTCTGCAAAATGTCAGAATTGGGCCTCGACCCAAAGCTCACTTCTTGTGCTGTGCGATTGGATCCTGGCGACATATTGAGTTCATAGCAGAATTGCACTCAAATCAGAGGCCGTTGGAGTACTAACAGATGCCATGGCAGCAAGGAAGGGTGTTGATTGGTCATTAGAGAGGCCACATTCATTCACTTGCACTCTTGAGAAGACCCCTGGGTGATGTCTCACACATTGTTTATCTTACAACCCTTGCGTCTTTCTAGTTTGGCTCACCCATGTGACTTTACTAAATTAGCTCATTTACGGAGGATCAAGATGTCATCCAAGTCTTTATTCTGATTCCGCTGAGTCAAATTAAGCAGGTTTCCTCACTATAGAATGAGTGTCGTTTTGGATAGTCATGACGATGGATAACAGTTTGACCAAATCACAGTAATTGATAAATTGACCACAAAAACAAAATGAAAAAAGATATTTTCATTTAAGATGGTTGAAGATGACTGAATCTACTCAACTTGTTTCATGCCATGCCAAGTATCATGCTGAGCAAAAAAACACTGCAACGGGGGTTTCGGCATGTTGTTAACGCAATTCAGACAGAATTCTTAATGATCAATAGGTAAATTGTTATGCTTGTCCGTACTCATGATCACAAAAAAATCTTAGATCCCCTCCTGCTGATGTTACTCTGATATTCTGTAAGATCCTGATCAGAAAAAAACATTATTAGGGCATTCACGATTACTGCACACCATACACGCTCATGTTTTTTTCTTCTTATTATTTTTATGTTCTGTTATATTGTTAAATGTTGTTCAAGCGCTATATCAATCAATTTTTATTGTATTATATTGTAGATTTCTCAAGTCATTCAATGCCAGAAGATGTGCAAAAATGTGTCCACTCCAGTGCCAGGGTTTTTGTCATTGTCACTCAAATTCCAGGACCTACAGAATATTGAGTTTTAGGACTACATAAAAATTCAATGCAGCGTAACAAACCTTGGACTCTCTTCTTTCATCAGAAAAAAAAGTAATTCCTAAATTATATGGGTCTGGACTTATATGCGCTAGAAACGAGGGTGGCTGTCCAAAACTACTATACAATACATACATATTGGTTTATATAGTGCTCTAACAACTGCTGAAGCTGGAGCAAAGCGCTAACATGGAAAAAAAGGGAAATGCTGCCCCCTTGTGGAAAAGAAAACATTGCCAGAGGCCATGGCCAACACTTTATTGGCACTTAAGAATGAAAAAACAAAACCTGAACAAATTCGGGAATGGCACTCTCGGTCCTATTTTCAATATGCAAATATATTCGTGAATGGCAGTGAATGAGTTAATGTGTTCATTTCAAGGAAATGCTCGATTCGTGCACTTATTGAAAAGACATAAAAATTACATCTCCCCCGTACGTATCTCACCTTGAACTTGTCCCTGAATGGAAAGGAGTCAGTTTGTCCTTTTTCTTGGTCCTTGTGTGCTACTTCCGCTATGCCAAATTCTTAAATTAAATTTCTCTACTGTGAGACTAATAAAGGCATATCCAATCAAATCCAATCCAAAACTAAGACCTGATTTTGGCATGCCAGTCTCGCTGCTTCTCTCCATGCACGCCAATGTCACTTTTCTGTTTTTGTCTGGAGTCATTTGTATCTCCCCACTAAGAGTCACTCATCCGTTCACCACTGTGATGGTACCTGCTGCTTGTTGGATATGCTTCAAACTTGTCTTGTTTCAAAAGATTGGACTGCCTTGATTTATTTCTAATTACATGCAGTGATTTCATGTCCTAGGATTTGACGATCGGCGCAGTCTGCGTGAGTGGTTGACAAGCAACTGTTGAGAAATGGTGGCACTTTGCTTCGTCTCACTTGATTTATTGGAAGTTTATTCTCTTTTTGATACCCTTGTTACTGCATTTGCCTTTTTGCTGGTCTCAGTCTCAGTGGTCTCAGTCTTTTTGCTGGGCTCTGTCTGTTTTCTACCGTGATGAATGCATACGCAGACCTTACTGAGAACATGGAACAGGGGCTTCTATTTTGGTATCATGTGGCCGTTTGACATGCAGTACGTGGCGGACTCATTTAGAAACCATCCAAAACCCTCTGGACAGCTTTGTTGCTTCATTAGAAATGTGTGTACTGTATTGCCCAAAACACAAAACACTGAGCCTCAGCGATAGCGAATGGGTTTTGGTGGTTATAAGGTTATCAGTGGAGTCATTATAACAAGAGATGAGCTATTTGGGCATCAGGCATAACAAATATATTGTCTGAGAGTTTTATCTCTATCCAACAGTGTTTAATTATCAATTTTTCATTAGTGTTTACAATAGTATCTAGACGGTGAAAAACATGGAAATACTTCCAGGCATAGAGCACTCACTCACACACGATATACAGTCGAACCTCGGTTTTCGAACGACTCACAGTTCGAACAAATCGGAGTCCGAACAAAATATTCGAGAAATTCTTGCTTCGTAGTTCGAACAACAATCGGATTTCGAATGCCGGTACGACGCGTGAGTGCGGCGTACGCGAGGGTGGGATGCTGAGCGGCGTACGGGTGTATTGCTCTCTTCGTGACCAACTGTTGTCGCTTGCGGACGTGCTGCGTTTTGCTCTCCCGTTTAATATTGGTGTACGAAGAGTTTTAGCCCCTAATCATGCCTCCAAAGAAAGTAAGTGCTGCTATAAGTGAAAAAAGAAAAGTAGTGGGTACAACTATTGCATTTAAGAAAGAAATACAGTAAAGTCTCGTTATATCGATATTGAAGGGAGTCCGAAAAAATATCGATATAACCGGGACTATCGATATATCCGACCCTGTTTGCATGTAATTTTCTCCGTGCATGCATAGAAATAGTATCGATATAACCGTGACTATCGATATATCCGATATCGATATAACGAGACTTTACTGTAATAGCAAAATATGAAGGAGGTGTGCGAGTGTCTGATCTGGCTAATTCAGGGGTGCTCACACTTTTTTCAGCAACGGAGCTATTTTTGAAATGACTAAGTCAAAATGATCTCAGTTCCTGACAATGTCACATCACCTTGTCTTGCGATCTACTGAGAGTACCATGGAGATCGATTGGTCGATCACGATCGACGTATTGAGCACCCCTCATAGGGAATGCAGCATGGCGAAATCTACGATCAGTACAATATTAAAGAATAAGGAGGCTGTGAAATCTAGTGATGTGGCTATGGGAGTGAGAGCAAGTGTCATTGGATATATATTGTAAGAGAAAAGAACATCATGTAGCCGAGTCATCCGTAGCAAAGAGATTTGAACGTGTGAGCATCCCTCCGACAGAAGAGCTCCCCAAAGTTTTTATGGAAGGGGACTCTCCTTCCAAACAAATTTCCGTCCTCCGTCCACCTGCGCCTTCTGCTGACCACCACAAAGGGAAAAAGTCCTATTCATAATTCTTTTCTTTACGAACGTACAATTAGCCTGGGTTACATTTATGTTGATGTTATTTGTGTCTTTGCCATTTTGCTTAACATTTTCTTGATATACATTGCTTTTTATGTGTTGGTCAGCATTTTAATGTGCAATTTCATGCATAAAATAATGTATAAAATACTGTACTAAAAAGGTAAACATTCAGAGTGTTGGAAACAAAATCCTGCACGAAGAAAATCTGTGAAAGATAAACCGTGTTATAGCGAGGGATTGCTGTAATTGAATTATCTTTTAAGTGTTTATATTTTCCAATGGTCTTTTCTTCATCATTTCTAAGAAAGGTTAATGTCTGATACTGGTTAGCCATTTTTCGTAATGGGCCCGGGCTACGCCAATGGTCCTTGGGGACTACCTGATGCCCGAGGGCACCATATTGGTGACTCCTGACCTCGTATTTAACTGTAGCCATTGCAACTACAACTGTCATCTGGCTACATTTCGTGTCATTACGTCACCATGATTATACCGATTAGGGTCAGACCCATTTCACGCTCGAGCTTTGTCCACTTGATTGGGTCTGCACCAGAGTTTGATTACCACGTAAACACGTCACAAGACAAATCACTTCAAAGGAGAAAGTGACTACGATTCAATTGCACAGACCATAGTGGGCTACAGGCATGTTAATCTAATTAAGGCAATAAATAACAATTAACAAATGCATGGACAAATGCATGAGCTCTGGACAAGAATGGAGGTGATCCAGCATTTTGTGCCTGTTCTTCTTGGTAAGATGTACATTGAAATTGGAAAACAGGCTTCTTTTGGATTTTGTTTTGACCCATTCCACATCTTGGAGTACAATAACTTTACTCCTTCATGGCCATACTTTGGTCCCAACTGTAAACTCATCAAACATAGGAATACTGTATAGAAATCCAGTATTTTGGTACCTTTGACAAAAGAAATACCGGAACACAAACTTGAAAACTGTATTAAATTTGTATCAATGGAAGAATATGGATACACTATAGACTGAGAATGATAATTTATCACCTTGTATTTGCACCCGAGTCAGCTGATGTAAAATGATCTCTCAGTGATGTAAAAGACAGATATGTATCTTCCATTGGTAATTAAGAAAATCAACCTACTTATTGACATGATATGAGTCCTAGTATTCTGACATCCAGACTCTTAATTTAGGCACCAGGACCAAACCCAAGTCAAGCAGAACTAGTGGTACAAGCCTGATGTCTGTGCTGTCATTTCAGCTCCTGTCCTCACTATTTACATGTCAACAGCTATGCCTCCAGGGTACGTCTCCGTTCAAGGCTACGCCGACGTTGCCTTACACCCCACAATTACTGTGAAGATGATGGCGTTTACATGCGTGTTGTCGCTCGATCGGCCCTTAATTTGGGCTTTGGCCTATTTTTCAAGACAGAAAATATAGGTCAGTCTTGATGCTTTTGTGAATGTCTTTTACCATTTATCAGTGGGAAAAGCTGCAATTTGTTTACAGACAGACAATAGTCTGCCTGCACATTTACAAACATGTCAGTCATCGAATAATCTCCATCAACTGTAACATGGTTATTTATTGACACATTTTATTACAGAGAAATGGCAATCACTGTTTATGTCAACCATTTCTGTTCTTTCATTCACTGGATATGACTGAAAACATTCTTGAACATGATCAGTAGACATGTGCAATGTGTGCTGGAGGATTATCAACAATGGTTATCAGCAATTTGGATATATATTTATTTTGTTTGTAACTTTTTCCAACCTGGTGAACTTCAATTGTCGGAAATTATGCACAAACTTTGGTTGTTTGTTGGTCAGACTTCAAATATTAGTTGGATTGGTTAGTGATATGATATTTTTATCTCGCTTGAGAACCATGAAAGCAGTACATCGTGTACATACTCAGAATTAACTTGATGAATGAAGGGTGTCTAAATGAATGTGCAGTTGTGGGAGCTGAGTTAATGCAGATCAGTTTGTAGTTCTTGTCATTGAAAATTTCCCCATTGTGGGACTATTAAAGACTTCATGATTCTGATTATTATCATTGTATTTGACATATTTCATTTCTTTCATAACTTTGCTGCTGTGAAATGTAAATTTCTCCACTGCGAGACTAATAAAGGCAAATCCAATCCAATTGTCGGAAAGATGCTAGGAGAGAAGCCTTCTTGTGACATATTCTAAGGTGGTTGGAGATATGTAATTGTACAACCCCAGCCGCACATATGTTCCAGTGCACTTTTATATACAGACGATAGAGTAATTTAGTCATGGTAATTTAGTGCTAAATATTTTTTAGACGTGATGTTTCTATTGTGTATCAACATTTTGCCCTCCAGTCCTGCAGAACATTAAATTTGTATTTTCCACTGTGTGCTTTTAACGGGTACCAGTGTTTTGTCTTTCTTGTAAAAAGACTGTCTGACTGACTTCAAGTTGGAATGTCTGACTGAGAGCTGTCTTTCTGTCAGGCTTTGCATGTGAACTTCAAATCACAGCTCAGCAGCAGTGTGCATGTAGCCGCCAAAGGCAAGGCTTTTCACTGTCATCAGCACCATGCTGCTGCCTCTGGGTGCTGTGCCATATGACATTAACAGAGATCGATCCTTTCCGCACCTCAAGGAGCTGCCGTGCGACACACCGTGTTTTCTGTGATGCCACAACCTACCACCTCAAAGAGTAAAAAGGAACTCTCCCCTCAGCATCTGCTGCTGACTGACAATCACCATCTTTCCTTAAGTTTATATGTATCCAAAAACTTTATTTTGTAACATATTTAGATTTCTGTCTCAGATTTCTGTCAAAACCGAGACCGCACCAGTGACATCTACACCTCTAAATGAGTAAATGACCAGGAATCATAGTCCGGTCATTGGGAGGTCACCAGAAAATACTGCAAATTTTCTCTATTCCAATCATCGGTGTTCATAAAACATAACATTTGTCTGAACATATGCTTTAATGATGTGCAATCTTAAATCATCAAATACTTTGTTGAAAAGAGACCCATTGGGTCCATTGATTGCAAAGTAGGAAGACGTGGTAAGATCGTCATTCGGGGAGTAAGCATGCATAGACTGCAAAGGAAGACTAAGCGATGAGACTTCACTCTTCATATCGGTAAACGGGATTTAGTCAAGCGACTTAGTTTAAGTAACACAAATATGGAACAGTGTCCTGTGTCAGTGGGTAATTTAATCGCAAGATGTAAGATCGTATCCCGAGCTCAAAATGTGAATGATCTATCATTAGGTGAAGATTTAAGTGACATAAAATTCACAAAAATCAATGAAAACATGCTATATAGTTTTAATATGATCTGATTTTCTGTCTTTGTTAGATACAGTCAAACCTCATTTTTTGAACATCTCGGTTCTCGTCCAATTTGGTTTGCAACCGAAAATGTTTTTTTTTTTTTTTAATGCTCCTGTCTACAACCGAAATTCACTTGTCAACCAAACTGAGCACACCTAAATGTGACACTCGACTACCCTCCGCTTCCTTAAACGTTACTTCCTTATATGTCACTTCTTTAAAAGTCACTTCCTTACACGTCACTTCCTTATACGTCACCTAGTGTCGTGCTTTCCTCATTGTGACTGACATTTGTTTTGTTGAATAAAGTTTTTTTAAACGAAGAGGCAGACGTGTTTTGCTGTGATCTCCGCAAATTGGATGCTATTCTCGTGTAGCGTTCTATTGTGAGTGGACGTTGTTTGTATTATTCAATCACGATAAAAAAAAAAAAAAAAAAAAGCAGACATGTCCAGTACAGATCTACGCAAATAGGACGTTATTCTCGGATAGTGTTCCAATGTGAGTGGACGTTGTTTGTATTGTTCAATCCCGATTTTAAAAAAAGCAGCCATGTCCGGTTGAGATCTACGCAAATCGGACGTATTATCAGCGTGTAGCGTCCATTGTTAGCAGACAAGTTTGTATTGTTCAATAAATATTTTTGAAAAAAGCAGAAGTGTTTGCTGTTTGATTCTTTCGATGCTTCAAGACATGATTGGTGTCCAGTCAATTTCAATTAATGAGTTCACTAAATAATCCCATGTTTACTTTTGATTGCGTGCCACGAGCAAAATTTCCTGGATAATTCCAACTCGGTTCCAGTGGTTAGCACGTCGAGCACGACAACTTCACAGTGCCGAGGTTTTGGGTTCAATCCAACCTCCGACCTTCCTGTGTGGAATTTGCATGTTATTCCCACATTCCAAAAACATGCATGGTGGGCTGATTGAACACGACAAATTGATCCTAGGTGTGAGTGTGAGCATGAATGGTTGTTTGTTTATGTGTGCCATGCGATTGGCTGCCTACCGGTTCAGGGTGTCCCCCACCTACTGCTTGAAGACAGCTGAGGTAGGCTGCAGCACCCCCTGCGATCATAGTGAGGATGAAGTGTATCGGAAAATGAATGAATGAATCCAGCCGAGCACCTGATGCCTCAGGTGTTTAAATTGTTCAAATATGATTTTCACTACTTTACTTTTCTCTGCCGATCTTCCTTGTGCCGGTTCTGAAGTAGTCAGCGACTGCCTTCCGTCGTCCAATTTTGCTGAAAGTGTTTTTCTGCAGTTGCTTTGGCTGTGTAAGGCTTGCCATGGAAAGCTGACTCGTGTAGCTGTAATGTCTTTGATGCTCGCTCTTGAGATAGTGAAACAACTTAGTCCTGAGGCTGTCTTTCTTCTCACCTTTTTCCTACAAGGCTTGCAGATTACGGTCTGTGTCCATGCAAAATCCGAGCTCTCCTTGTGAAAGACGAAGATCCATACCTGATCGCTGAACATACACGAGCAAAAAGGCTTTATTTCCCCAATTCATTTTCAAAGTCATTACAGTTCCCCACCCTTATTATTCATTGATTTTGTTTGACTAAAATATGTTTTTCATCGTTTCTGAAATTGTCATCAGTCAGTATCAAACTGCAGAGATGCCATTCTCGCTTCAACCATCTGTTCTCCAATTCTTTGGTAGTGTGAATTATATACCAGACGTTGCCAAGCTCGACAGATTTTATTTGCTGGTGAAAAATATTTTGTTGCATCCACCTTAGCTAGCCAAACAAACACTAAGTGCGCGTTGCGTTGGGAAAGGCAGTCAAGCAGAGCCTCCGTTTGACGTCATGTTGGACCAGTATGCAATCTGACTGGAAATATCAGCGCTGATATGTGGTGATACACCGAGGCTGTCACAAAGGTTGCATCCATATGCTATGCCACTCATTCGTGAAGCTGTGAAATTGGGTTGCATCCCAACTAGCCTGGAGACAGTATCGTTTTCACTTCTCTCTTTCCATCTCTGTCTGTGCATTTGCTCCACGTCAACCCCCTCCACTCCATCCTCCCTCCCTCCTTCCCCCCTTTTTTCTCAGCTCGTCCCACTAAAGCATTTTTCTCACATCGCTGGGAAAATGAAACAACTAATGTGGCATGATTAGGGTCACATCATCTCAATGCAGCTCCGTCTTTCGTCTTCTTCCAGTGAGGCTCGGGCTGAGGCGGTTGTTTATCTTTTCAGATGTACATGAAGAAGTGGATTAGAAAATCCCCCCTGGCCATGATCTTGTGCATGTGAAGCTTGCCAGTTGTTGATTCTTTTTTCTTTTCTTTTTCCGCCTATGAAAAGCACATGCAACCCTTAGAAGTTGTTTTTTTTTTCACTCCTTTGTTGGTTCGCGTTATAAATTGTTAAAAAAAACGTTCCATCTATTTTTAGTATTGGTTATGATCCGTTTGGTAATAACATTGTTAACTCATTCACTCCCATTCAGAATCAGAAAGCCTTTAATGGTCCCACAATGTCGACATTTGCAATCCACAGCAGCAATTTGAAAGGGGTGGCGGGGTGTGAAAAGATAAAAACAAAGTATTCTAAGCATAATAAAAATGTCCGAAGACTGAAATGTATATTATATTCACAAATTTATTCGGGAATTGAAAATATGACATAGAGCACCATTCCTGAATTAGTTCGGTTTTGTTTTTTCTTGCTTGGGGGCCGATAAAACGCTGGCCATACCTCTGGCAATGTTTTCCCTTCCACAAGGGAGCAGCATTTCCCTTTTTTCCATGTTAGCGCTTTGTTCCAGCTTCAGCAGTTGTGAAAGTGCTTTTTATATGTATATATTGCATTGTATTTTGGACAGCCGGCCTCATTTCAAACTCATATAACTCCAGACCCATATAATTTAGGGAATAACTTTTTTTTTTCTGATGAAACAAGAAAGTCTAAGGTTTCTTACGCTGCGTTGAATGTTTATGTCTTCCTAAAACTCAATATTCTATAGGTCCTGACAATGACAAAAACCTTGGCACTGGAAAGGACACCATTTTTCACATCATCTGGCAGTGAATGAGTTAATGTTCTGCATTCACTGGGGCAGTTTGATTTCCAATGACCTTGAGCCTGACAGAATATTGTTCTGATCCCTATCCTCATTTGTAATTTACTCAGTGTGACCAATCAGTTTTTCATAAACTTAAGGAGCATATCATCTTTAGTAGAAACCTCTGCTGACTAAATCAGCATGAAATGTAATGCCATTTGCTGCGTGCGGAGCTGGCTGATTGGCAAAAGCCGCCCAAAAATGTTGTAAATATCCGAGTGGGCTTTATTTCGGCTGGCCTTTTGAAAGATGCCACTTAATCTGCTTACTCCTTTAACTGCAAGCGTCGGAGTTGGGCTTCTTCCCAGCCAGAATAAGTCTACTGATCCAGAAGTAAAGCGATGACCACCACAGTTATTCCTCCCTCTAGGTTGCACGCCCCCTACCCCCACTCCCTCACCCGATCGTCTTCAGTCCCCCTCTGAGGGAAGAAAGCTTCTCCTTCTCGACAATGGACATTTTTTGCCATATGTTGGTTTGACATCTTCATCAGGTTCACAGCAGGGTACCTTAGTTAACTTTCACTCCACTGCCTGATGGGATTTTCTCCCTCTGTTTCCTCAATCGGTCCGGGCTCAAAGTCTAGACAGCCGCCAGTGCAGAGTCCCTCCAGTCCGATGTCCACAATGGCCATATTGTGAATCCTTCCTAGCGGCAGCTTCCTCCTGTTAAAGCGTTCTGGCTGCTTCTATAACAATGCTTTTGTACCGGGGGCATGCGAATGAGGTCTAATCCACTACCTACTGTGAAATAAGTCTCTCTCACAGATGAGAGAGCAAGCAAGAAAATCGGAGTGAATGAAATCACCGCCAAGGAGGTTAGAGTGCAGCAGTTTAACCCCTGGCCAAGCAAAAGGGACGAGAGCAGGCAAAGGGAGCGAAAGAATGGAGGAACAAGGAGAGGCAGGCGCTACATCTCTTCATCTGTGGAGCACGGATGGAGGAGAGAGGCTGCCGATGGCTTTCACACTTTCTCTTCTCACAGTCAGAGGAGCTGGTGTTCACCATATGGGATTTGGCCTCCCTTAACAAACAGGCCCCCTATTCACACACAACACATATTCAGTTGTTTGTGGAGTGAGGTGAAAAAAAGTGTTTTTTTTCCCTCTTTAAAAACATTTTTTTATGCCTCCAGAGCAATGAATGGCCATAAGGGATCCAAGCATCTGTTTGATTCTCACAGTATAGAGAATTATAAACTAAAGGCTTTTATCTTTGTGTATTCACGCTGTATTTAAGGGTATTTTTCTTATTTTTGACAGAAACGTATATTCAGGCCATTGAGTAGATAACATGATCCTGCAGATGCGCTGTTCTTGTGTTTGACATTAATCTATTTTCCCCCAGCATGGCTTGGACATTTCGATGTCCCCTTAAAGGACAACCGACACCATTTTTTTGTATCCTAACTGACATCAGAAAAACGTTTTCTAAAATACCCAAAACACACAGGCGGATATTTTTAGTCAAATGCAAAACACCAATAAAGATGAGTTAAAGTGTCCCAAAACTACTGGGCGAGTTTCAGAAGGTCCCAGAAAATGTACAAGATGCCGCCCAAGCTCCGTTGGAAATGGGCTGATTTGTATGCTGGCAATTTGCGTGAACTAGTATCAACTAGTAGTCTTGGTGCCACACGATTCACCATCACATTATTTATGTGTTTTCCTTCTAATTTTGCCATCAACACGGATTAACACGAAGTTTTTAGACCAGCGGTCGGCAACCTTTACGACTCAAAGAACCATTTGGACCCATTTCCCACAGAAAAGAAAACACTGGTATCCACAAAATCCTTTTGACATTTAAAATGAAGACAACACTGCATCTTATCATCATCATTTTTTACCTTTATATATGCATAAACAAACTATAGTGTGTTGCATTTATGAATCAATCAGAGAAGCGAAATTACATTTCTGCACGTAACAAAAACATTTTAAACTCCGAAAAAAAGACGTTGGGTTGAAGATTACTTTCAAATATAATACTCAATGTCTATTTGAAAAAAAAAGAATATTTGAAAAATGGCAAATACAATATTTATCACCTGGTTAATGTGATTTCTGCTTCTGCACCTCAGCGCAGAGCCTCTGCACATCAGGGCTGTATGATCATCCACTTCATAAAAGGATTTTTGCTCTGATCAGCCTTGCGCATCAGTTCCGAAACGGCTCTTTTTCTCTTACCTCCATCCGGATATTTTTGAGCAAAGGCTGTGTGTTTCTTCTGGAAATGTCTTGCGACATTTGACTTTTTGTTGTTTGCTAACTTCTCATTACATATTAAGCATACCGGTAAACCCGTCTCGTCAGCAGTGAAGGCGAACGAATCTGCCCACGTATCATTAAATGTTCTGTTTTCTTCAGCCACTTTTCTTAGATTTATCTATAGTTGGCCTAGCAGGGGGTCGAAAAATTCAAGAAATCGTGCGCAATTTGGCGGTTGTGACCGGATATACATCCACTGTAGATGGTTGTGACACATATTATGAGCGACAAAAAAATTGAATGTTTTATTTTGTATTATTTATAATCACCATAAACTTCAAATTTAGAATTACATTTTAAAAATGAATGAATTAAAATAATATACATTACATTAAATACTCATTATTTATTTTCTAAAGCCGCAGGGAGCCGCAGCAGGGGGGTGAAATAGCCACATGCGGCTCCGGAGCCGCGGGTTCCCGACCCCTGTTTTAGACCAAACAAAGTATCCAAAATGCATTGTGTGTCGCTTTCTCGGTCAGGGCCATTGCAGACGTGACGTCACGTCAGGCATTGTCATCAACTGGAAAACAAGACTTCCTACATATTCAGCACGAGTCTTAAAATGTAAAATATAGCTATATGCCGTGGAATCTTTGTTAAATACGCTCAGTAGAAGTGATTTGAAGTGATTTTACAAATTATGGACAGAACTTGTCCGGAGGCGTCGGTTGTCCTTTAAATCAACGTGAGACTGTTTTTTAGGTTTATGACAAAAGGAAAAGGTTTCTTCAGACATATATATATATATATATATATATATATATATATATATATATATATATATATATATATCCCTAATGGCTAAAATTCCCAACTATTTCAAACCGATAAATACCAGGATGCACTAATTTAGCACTTTGCCACTTGCAATTCAAGCCGCTACCGTAAAACACTGCGATTGTTCTTTGTTTGATATGATTTTCTGTCTAACTGAATGTTGCATAACTTTTGGCAGGCAGCCACCACTTCTTCAGGGATAGGCGTCAATGTATTTAGTCGGTGAAAAAGTTTCTTCAGCCGTCATCTGTACTGACGTTGTGCTGGTGACACATACGGCCTTTGGCCATTGCTATGAGCAACAACTCCCCCAACCTTAGAGCAGGGACCTATCAGAGCAGAGGTCTGGCATTGCCACCTCTGTCCATTAGGGATATATATACGGCCATAGTTACCAGCACAACTTTAGTTCGCTGACAAAGCTCTTCGGATGAGGTGCAACACGTCAGACACCTTCAAAGAAGTACAGATGACGGCTGAAGAAACCTTTTCCTCGATGGACCACTCATGTCTACACAGACGCTTCAAGTGAAATCCTTCGCATGAAGTTCTAGTGGGCAGTGCAGGCTTTCTGACACGTGGCATCTCATGCCAACTTTTTCTTCCAGCCAGCAACATTAGGCATGCCATTCTCTGCCAACAACTCCTTTATTGCTTTGCTTGGAAATCCCAAGAAGCGAAAATGTATGCCAAGATGGAGATGCCAGCACTTTTCATTTTTAGCCCATTTGGATGTGCCAATACGCATAGAATTAGGAATACAATTGTCGTAGCGGGATTAAGAAGAAATCAACAACCCATTTTTCACTTCTCTTTGCAAAATCCCAGATAATTCAAGTTTTTTTAATGATCCACTGAGAGAGCTGAAATGATGCAGCGTAACTGTCATCTGAGTGGCCGAGGTCCACCTCCCACATGTACTCTGTTTCTGATACACTTCACCTGTTCACCCTGCTCACTTCCTACCGCTGACTTTTAAAGACGTGTCTCAGGAATACCTAAAGCTATGATAGCTGTCAATATAATATGCTAATTTTGTCTTGGCATTGTTCTAATTTCATGTTAGTCATCGTGATTGTATTATAGCAAGCTAGCTAGCTATTTGAGTCAGGAAACATATTAGCTATCTAGTTAGCTAGCTATCTATTAGCTAGCTATCTATCATTCTATTAGCTAGCTAGCTAGCTTTCCATCTTTTTGAGTGATTCCGGGTTGAGTGAACGCTGGCGTGTGTGGCAGCCGCTGCTCACCCACAGAAAAACTTATCCTGTGACTATAAAGTGACTTTGAGAGTTTTGAAAGGCGCTTAGAAATAAAATTTATTATTATTATTATTATTATTATTATTATGATAAAGCATTGATTTTTTTCCTTCTTCACCACCCCTCCCCCTCCTTCAAGTAAACGTGCCATTCATTACTCAGAGGCTGCTTACACGTTGCCCACATGCTGACTGTTGGAGGTCAGCCATGCTTGAAGGCCCCGGGGATCAATGGACATGCTACTTTACCTAGTAAATAATCAGCCGTTCGCTTGCTGTCTTGCTGCAAACATGCATGTGACTGTTTACATGGACACACGGGCGCATGGCAGGTTACAATGGTCACGCCTCGCTTGTCGCCACATTTGGCTGCCACTCTATTCTTGCGTATGAATGTATGAATGTAGGAATGTACTCGTGGATAGGTGATTTCAATTTAATTCACACCCAACAGGTCTGCTTACACTGTTTTCCCCCTTGTCGCATGAGTAGCCAGCAATCTCACAGCCAACTGACTTCTTTGAAACACTTTGCCGCTGCTGTTAACGACAGTCATCGACTAGCGTTTTGTGGGGAATCTTGGCACCTGTGTAAATTGATGGGTATCGAGGCTCAGCACTTTACTGGCCGCTTTGCGGAATTTCTCAAAACTTCAGAATTGATAGGCTCCGCCTACAACAGTTCTGGCAACTGTCTTGGGAGAAATTACTCAAATTAACTCATTCACTGTCAGATGTGCAAAAATGTGTCCACTCCGGTGTCTGGGTTTTTGTCATTGTCACTCGAATTCCGGGACCCACAGCATATTGAGTTTTAGGACTACATACACATTCCATACAGCGTAAGAAACCTTAAACTCTCTTCTTTCATCAGAAAAAAGAGTTCTTTCCAAAATTATATGGGTCTGGAGTAATATGAGCTTGAAATGAGGGCGGTTGTACAAAATACAATGCAACACAACGGTTTACATAGCGCTTTAACAACAGCTGTAGCTGGAACAAAGCGCTAACATGGAAAAAAGGGAAATGCTGCCCCCTTGTAGAAGGAAAAAAACATTGCCAGAGGCCATTGCCAGCGCTGTATCGACACCCAAGCAAGAAAAAAAACCCAAAACCTGAACAAATTCAGGAATGGCGCTCTACGCAATATTTTCAATTCTCGGATACATTTGTGAATGGCAGTGAATGAGTTAATTTTTGATTGATTTAGACCAGAGGTATCAAAATCTTTTTTGCCGCGGGCCACATTGCAGTTATGGTTTCCTCTCGAGTAGACACATTTTTGTCTGGCAGTGAATGAATTAAACAGTACATTTCATGTTTTATTATTAGACTTATTTGCGATTTATTCTCTTATTCTACCGTAGCCTTCAAGTCTTCCATATTTATGTGTGCATGATAAAGTAATGCACCTCCTTAATTATAGCGGCCCTCATTTTACTTATTCAGTCAATAATTCTGAATGTGTGACTTGTGCTGCAATCAATTCAGATTTGACGGCGTGGCTTGTGAGGAGGGGAAGATGAATTAACAGTTCCAGGATCTGTCATGGTGACATTTGTGTCCCCGGGCAGAGCAGCAGGGGTCCTTTTCACCCCTGTAACCTTCAACTTCCAGCCCTAACCCCCTTCAGGCCCCCCTCTCGCGTCCTCTACATGCCCAGCAAGAGAGTGAGAGAATAATGTGGAAAGGGGGTGGAGGGTTTGGACATACAGAAAGGGAGGTTAGGAAATGGGAAACAATGAGAATAACCAGTAACCAAGCAGAACTGTGCGCTCTGTATAAATGCATAACCAAATAAATAATTACCGTATTTTCTGGAATATAAGGCGCACCTTCAACGAATGGCATATTTAAAAACATTTTTCCATACATAAGATGCACCGCATTATAAGGGGCACCTTCAATAAATGACATATTTTAAAACGTTTGCCATACGTAAGGTGCACCGCATTATTATTAGATCATCACCATTCTTATTTATTTTTGCATCATGTCACAAACTTCACAATGATTTCCCAAATTTTCCCATTGTCGGACGAATAAAGGTTTTCTGATTCTGATGATTGGATTGGATTTGCTTTTATTAGTCTCACAGTGGAGAAATTTACATTTCACAGCAGTACAAAATTTCAATCGGATATTCGACTGATTGATCATCCGTCAATTCACCACAGTGGCTTTTGAAAATCATGAAAGTTATGCTATTAAAATGGACAATGCAGTTAATACGTGTTTACTTTAATACAAAAAAATAGTCTCATATTCATATTCTCCATATAAATACCCAGCGGATAAATGTCAATATAGCATAATCACGACTAGCTGTAGCTAGCTAGCTATTAGCTATCTATTAGCTCTAGCTATCTATCTATTAGCTCTAGCTCTAGCTTGCTATCTATTAGCTATCTATTAGCTATCTAGCTAGCTTTCTGTCTATTTGAGTTACTTCCGGGTTGAGTGAACGCTGGCGCGTTTGGCTGCCGCTGCTCACCCAGAGTAAAACTGTGATTTTAAAGTGACCTTGAGAGTTTTGAAAGGCGCTTATAAATGAAATGAAAGGTTTTCCATACATAAGGTGCACCGGATTATGAGGCGCATGGTCAGCTTTTGGAAACATCTTTGCTTTTAGGTATGCCTTATAGTGCAGAAAATACAGTACATTTTTTTTGTCAAGTGACATTTCCTTAGATGAGTCGTATTCATCATTATCTGGGATTGTTGTTAGTTGTATATTTCTGGGCTAAATCATAAATGTAGACAATTGTAACTTTAATCCTTATGGCAAATTACATACTCTTGTTCATAATACATCAACATTTTCATTAGATTGATCCCCCTCCCTTTACATTTGAGGGCATCCATAACATTTTCAATTACGTTTCTGCCCTTTGGTCGCGGTCCCTCTCCTCTACTCATATGCAGAAAATCAGAATCAAGTAGTCACAACTATGGCACCACTGGGTTGTCCTTTTTTCTTTTCTTTAGCTCTTTTCAAGATTGTGTGCATGAAATCATCTTATAGGATTATGTAAGAAATAATGTATTCTACTCCGTCTGTCATCCATTTTTTTTCCCCATCGTGTTGGCCTTCTGTCATGCTTTTTCATGCGGTCATGACCCTTCTCTATGGACTGGGCATTGTTTTATAACCGTGTACATCAAGCTAATATTTCCTACGACAATGTTAACAAACATCGTAATCACCTCTGTGGATTATGTAATGTCGTAAAACACTTAGACATCTCTTTTCAGGTTAATAACCCAGGATTTCACTATTTGACGTTCATAAACACAGAAATTCCCCCTCCTTTCTTCTTACCGCTCCCTCCCTTCCTGTCCTCACATACGAGTTGGAAGCCTTCCAACTCAGTGTGTGTGTCCAAAGTGATCGGCGACCACCATGTTTTCCGTGAGGAGCAGCAAACTGCAGCAACTGGTTTCACGGTACTCCATTAGATGTTGCGTTAGCTCCTCTAGCTCATCCATCTTGTTCGGGAGCGATCTCACATTCCCCATAATGACGGACGAGAGGATATGTCTGTATCTTCTGTTCCCTTTGCGGCGGTCCTATCCAGCCCGACAGCCCCGTTTTCTCCTCTTCAGCTTGTTGGGGATGTCTGGTTTGGCATTATTAGCTCACCATGCTAGCAGCTGGTCTCGACTTTAAACAATGGGATCGCGTGTGCGAGTGGTTTCCCAGTTCACAGGAGTTGGAGATGAGCACAAATGAAGATGCCCGTCTCCTTCCCGTATGTTTCGGGAACAAAAATACACAAAACACAATCATAAAAATACATAAACAAAATAGTAGGACGGAGAGGGACTCAAACAGGGTTAGGAGCTTCTGGAAAGGGAGCTGCGCATGGGGCGCCATGACGTAATACGACACAATGCTTCGATGAAAAGGTTTTTTCAGCTGTCATCTGTACTTCTTTGAAGGTGTCGGACATTTCGCTTCTCATACAAGAGGCTTTGTCAACGAACAAAAATTTTGCTGGGAGGTCTGGCCTCTTGGATAAGAAGCGAAACGTCCTACACCGTCAAGGAAGTGTAGATGACTGCTGAAGAAAGCTTTCCATCGATGGACCGCACTTGTACGGCTGAGAGCTTACACAGACTACACAATGCTGCCTTTTAAAAATGTTGTATCGAGTTCATATGTACTGTATCTTTATAGAGACTATATTATTATATATATTCCATATATATATATATATATATTTATATATATATATTAATATATATATATATATATTTCAGTACAAACCAGGTGACTTACATAAACCTTAAACATACTTATATAAGCCTTAAACCAGTGTTTGAAATAACGTCTGCCCGGAGGCCCGGGGCGTACAACTTTTACTTCGGGCGGTACAACTTTCAAAACGTCTAGGCCCGGGTGGCCGACAACTTCAAGAAAAAAAGATTTTTTCTAATCAAACATTTGTTTTATTCAAAGAAGCAAAAGCGACAAGCAAACTGCTGCAAGCCACGTGGACTCCTCTTTCTAAGCGCCTTTCAAAACTTTCAAGTACACCGTAACAGTCCGCCTGCTTCGTGCTTCGGACTATACCGTGACTGTAAAGTGGACTTGAGAGTTTTGAAAGGCGCTTAGAAAGAGCAGTCCATGTGGCATTTAGCAGACAACGCAACGCAGACATTGCATTGTGCACCATGACGACAAACGCGTCTTATTGTGTTTCAAGTTGTGAAAAATGGGGCAGGCAACTTTATGGCCGGGCAGGCAACTTTTCAGAGTTGTCTTCCCTGGTGTCCGCTAACTTTTTTGGAATTTCAGACACTGCTTAAACATACTGTACATTTCATACAAAATATAGCACTGAAACAATTTACAAACAACTTCAATTTACGAACAAATTCGCCATACGAACAACTGCTTGGAACGTATCTCGTTCGTAAGTTAGGGAGCATCGATATCTTTATGGCTCACAGACTGGAGTCTGCCATGTGTGAGTTTGTTCTTTCTCTTCAAACCTGGTCTGTGAGTGCAAAAGTCTCACGGTGACCGAGGCAGTCTGGAAGCCATGTTGAGCAGACCCCCATGTGCTTGCCGTCATTAGGACAGATGCAAGCTTACTGCATGCAGATACAATGAGGACTGCGGGCTGTTAGAAATAACTTTGCTTCATTTCAGATATTCATCTTTTCTCATACATGCCTCTCACTGTTTTTTTCTGTAGTACAGTAGACCTTGGCTTACAAACTTAATTGGTTCCCAGACGGAGTGTGTAAGGAGAAAAGTGTCTCTCCCATTTTTTTCCCATAGGAAAGCATTAAAATGAGAATAATCCGTTCCCAGGTTTCCATAAAATATAATTTTCAACTAAATAAGCCTTAAAACTACACACAACATACCTTATTCTATGTATAATAAATGTGCTATTTTAATGTAATGAAAGAAATATACTGCACTGTATAATAAAGTCACTTTATTTAAATTTGTGATGGTCATTGATGGCTTGATGGAATGGCGTCGGAGGTCAGAGGGAATTGCTGTTTGGAAAGAGAGTCACATTCCATAAGGACTGTAATTAAAGAAATAAACTGTACGTGAAAAGTAGTGCGTATTCCAAGGTTTAATTTTGATAAATTTGACGTTCGTAAACCGAAAAGGTCGTAAGG
>NC_142740.1:24082699-24147699 GCF_051943395.1 Hippocampus bargibanti | reverse complement strand
ATCGATAGTCCCGGTTATATCGATATTTTTTCGGACTCCCTTGAATATCGATATAACGAGACTTTACTGTAGTAGAAAATAAAATGAGGGACACAAAAAAATGAACTTCTCAATAATTATTGATAGGTATCATCCCCTGAACGGCCTCAAGCATTCCTGAATTGTTCGTAGTGATCATAAAGGCCGCTGCTTAGATGACAGCACCATAGGTACTATCACATCCGCACGTGCATAGTACACGAGCTTCCCTCGACTGGGTAAAGTGTGATTTTAAACACCAGTGGGTTAGTGAGTGAAAGGTGAGCCTGTCGTCACGTGCCCGCCCTCTTGCATCATCCTCTTTAAAAAGCTGCAGCTGGATCCCAAACAATAAGTCTGTACATTCGCTAGCCACAATACTCCCCTCTAATCCGAGACATATTCAAAATGTTACCACTAAGACTGTCTTGATTGTTGTTTGATACCCTGCAAGTGAATAACGACAGTCATAAACATACGGACAAAATCATAGCTTACTGACATTATTTAAACATTAGCTAGTTGTTAGTTAGACCGTTACTAGTGTCGGGTGTGCGTGTGTACAACTTGGCCATGGCATCCCACAAGGATCTATGCTTGGAACAATGCTGTGCAGTCTTGTAAATATTAGAAAGCACTCTGTGATCTTCTACTGTTATGCAATTAATGCTCAACTTTATTCATGAATGAAACCGGTGAGTCCAAATTCCAGAAGTGTCTCAAAGACATCAAAAAGTGGCAGACGACACTATCCTAAAACATGTGTACATTAGGAATAACGTGGACAACCGTGATGCCTTTTTTCCCAACCAGATCCAAGCCGATTTGTTAATGTGACCATGGGTAGGATTCTACTCTTGATTGGTGAGCTTGGGGGTAGTACAAAGAGCCTTTTCAAGAAACACCGTCAGGGCCTGCTTTTCGGCTTTTCCCTTCAAGGGGTCGCCACAGCAAATCAGTGTCCTCCATCTTGAGAGGTTTGATCCGCATGTTAAAAATAGCTGAATGACAGGCTAATTAATTATATTTTGTCCATAAATTATTTTTAAATAATTCCAAATGGTCTTTCAGCTTCCTTTAATTACTTTTCTCCTGTTGTGGTGCTTCCAGATGTGTGATTTTGTATTTAAGCATTTAATCAATCACATTTCAGCCATCATTTGTTACCAGGGTCAGAAATCTAGCTGTACGCCTTCACAATCAGTTTTGCAGGATCCGTAGCATGAAAATACATGGCGATGAAACAGTTGCTCTAACCCATAAAAGTTCAAGTTGGCAACCCAGGGCCTGCTCAAAGGCGCTGACAACGTCAGCGTTTTCGCAAATTATTATTGGCTAGTCACATGATTGGCAAGTCACTAGCCAATCATAGTATCACAAGCACGAGTGATAAGTGCATACTGGCCAGAGCTAGCGCAGTGTATCAGTAGTAAGCTGCATAAGCAAATATATTGTGTTGATTTAATAGCAGTTTTGTCAACCCATAATGGCTAAAGCGGGAGTAGAAATGCATTTGGTTGGAGATTTACTGTTAAAGCCATTTTCAAGACAGCCTTTTCAAGAAAAAATGGACATAATTAAGGAAGGTCAGTCAGTTATTTCCTGGCTAATGTCACCCTCTCATGGACTTCTAGTAAATCACACCACACTTTGCACATAGCACTACTGAAGGCCTCGCGATGAAATCTACAGCCCGCCACTCATTTTGACGATTATAAAAATGCATTGACAGAGATCAGTATTTTGATCCAAAAACGACAATATTGCTGTTTGTCTATTTTAATTAACTCCACTTCTCTACCTTTCTGTGATTTTTGCCAACAACACAATAATTACATTCATCATAAAATAAATGACATACTTTGTTAGACCAGCATCATTTTTTGTTTTGTTACTGGCCCTTCTGGTGTCACAAGAAAAACTAGCAGCAAAAGTTAAAACAAGCAGCCAACCGACTCGATTAACTGAGCCACAGTTGCCCAGGAGTCATTCACACTCAGACAATTGAGAGTATGACCTGCAAACTCTATTTTAGATTGTTTCAAAAAAATGTACCTGTAAGATGAATATCCCAAACTTTTTAGAAGAAACTTCTGGTTTCTTGTCAGCCAACCTATCCAGAGACTCGGGTTGTTTGTCTTTTAGCCAGTTCAGCGCTTGTCTTCTTGTATCGGGCTACCCCACTGTACGGTACTCTTCTCATTCAATTCTAAACTGGTACATAAAGCAGTGTACCAGGGGTCAATGGTCTTGGTGCTCCGGTGTTCGTAACAGTGTGCAAACAAGTGAATTTATGCAACGATGTATGAATACCTTGTTACACAGCGCAAGAAGACATGCTCATGCTTTTTTTGAAAATCTGATTATTTTATATTTTATAGTGCCCATGAAGCTTTTTTCAAGCAAAATATTTACTGAAATTATGAGTGTATGATTTTGTGAGCGTACCTGCCATAAACGCCCTGTATAGAATTTATTCAAGAATGGCAGTGATGTTGAGCGCTATTCCCGAATTTCTTGGGGGGATGTGCTGATAAAGTGCTGGTCAGACCTCTGGCAATGTTTTCCCTCCCGCGAAGCGGCAGCATTTGCCTTTTGTACACCCGCCCCCATTTCAAGCTCAGATAGGTCCAGACCTATATGACTTAGGAATTAACTCTTTTTTTCTGATGAAAGAAGAGGGTCTAAGGTTTCTTACGCTGCATTGAATTTTTATGTCGTCCTAAAAGTCAATCTTCTGTGGGTCCTGGAATTCAAGTGACAATGGCAAAACCCGTGGCACTGGAGAGGACACATTTTTGCACAGTCTGGCAGTGAATTAGTTAATGTGAGATACATATTCTCGCAAACAAAATGATTTTTGTCTTTTTTGGATTTTATGTGACTGTCCATATTTAGTTTTTTTTTTTTCTTCAGTCATCTTTGATAAAAAACGTATTGAAATTGTGGCGCTGCTCTGCTCCGGCAATGTGCAAAAGGAGCTGCTTGTCACAAAACGAATTCTTGAAATGTGTGCGTCGCCGACATGAGGAATTCATTTCCTTGTGGAACTAAAAGCAGCTGCTATTTACACTCCAAAGATTGAGTCTTCCTTCATTCATCACTTACATCGGAATGACCTTTTACCCAGATTCCACTCACAGGGTATGTATCCTTTGTGTCCCAGCTTGCTCTGGGCCCTGTTTTTTTTTTCTTTACACAATCTCATTCTCCCGTTTGCACTTTAACCTAGAAAGCATTGTTGTTTTCCTGAAGGCGCTGTACACACCACACTTCTCTGTTTTGGATGGTTTTGCATATGTTAACAGCGCCTAAATTCAAACTCCAGTCAAATGACAGGTATAATGTATCGTCATGGTGTATATATATATATACTGTTGTATCGCATTCATGTCAGTTCTAGAGTATTCAGCGAGCATACTTCAAAATATCCTAGTATCGTATTTTCCGGTGTATCTTCAAAAGACGACCCCACGCCTTATAATCCGGTGTGCCTTATATATGAAGTAATATTGAGCCACAACAGGTCTCGCAATTACTGTCAGCAGCCACCAACTCCATTTCCCCCTCGTAGAAGTTGTGTGTTACCCCAGCCTCTACTGTAGCGCCTTATAATGTGGTGTTCCTTTTATTTGGAAAACTTTTAGATATTTATATATTACATTTGGAAAAAAAATTTCCATTCATTGAATGTGCGCCGCACCTTATATGTGGAAAAAGTTTTGAAATACAGTGAGACCTCAACTTACAAACACCTTATCTTACAAACGTTTTGTCTTAAGAACCTCTAATTTATGAAAATTAAACCTTATAATAAGCACTATTTTCATAATACACACCCACCACGGCTGGCGGAGTGATCTTCGGCGGAAGCACACGACCGAACAGCGCTCCAGCCGGCGCTACTTTGCACACCCCCTCTCATTGAATGCACACGTCGATCGCCTACTTTGAGCTTTTTGCTGATAATTTTACTATGATGGGACCGTAAAAAAACCCACCACAGGCTCATGTTCAGCCCAGGAAGACACAAAATAAAATAACCGTCGCTGAGAAGAAGGAGATAATTGAAAAACTCGAACGAGGTGTGCGTTTGTGTGATTTAGTGGCCGAGCACGGCTATGCTAAGTCAACCATTGCTCCCATTCTCCGGAAGAGAGAAGCCATCAAAGGTGCGTCTGTTGCAAAAGGTGTTTCCGTGCTCTCAAAGCGACGGTCTCGGGCAATCGAAGAAGTTGAAAAAAACGTTATTTTACAGCACAGTTTATTTCTTTCATTACAGTCCTCATGTAATGTGCCTCTCTTCGTGACTTTATGAAACAATGCAGTGTATTTCTTTCATTACAATACAATAGCACATTTATTATACATAGAATAAGGTATGTTGTGTGTAGTTTTAAGGCTTATTTAGTTAAAAACTATATTTTATGGTAACCCGGGAACGGATTATTCCCATTTTAATGGTTTCCTATGGGATTTTTTTTTTGAGATACACACTTTTCGCCTTACACACTCTGTCTGGGAACCAATTAAGTTCGTAAGTTGTGGTCTCACTGTACACCATTCATTGGGGGTTGCGCTTTATATTCCGGTGTGCCTTATACACTGGAAAATATGATGAGAAGGTTTCTTCAGCTGTCATCTGTACAAATTTGAAGGTTTTGGACGTTTTGCCTCCTATCCAAGAGGCTTCGTCAGCGAACTAAAGTCCCACTGATTGTTCCGACATTCCTGATTTTTAGTCAAATAGGGCCGATACGACCAGTCAGACTTTAGTTCGCTGACGAAGCCTCTTGGATAGGAGGCGAAATGTCCGAAACCTTCAAATTTGTACAGATGACGGCTGAAGAAACCTTCTCATCGATGGACCACTCCTATACGACTGAGAGCTTACACAGACGTACTGGAAAATATGATAACTCATCACTGGAATACAGTACAGCGATGTCTGACTCAGTCATGTAAAATTAGCGGAACAAAAAAAATGCGTGGACTACAATTCCAGTAAACAGAAATGACGGCAAATAAATTTGCAAGTTGTATCTTGCCTGAATGTTATGATAACTTTTGTGCCAAATGCATTCCAATTGGTGTGTGTAAATATTAAGCAACAACTGGAAACACAACAAGTTCGTCAAGTGATTTGTTGCTTTGGTAGTTTGGTTGCACTGAAAAAAATGTTTTTGTTGAATTAATTTTAGTTCATCAAGTGGTGGCACTAAATCATCTGGATCCAGGTGCATGTTTTCAAGTACTGTAGATTTAAAGTAAATTCAACACACCATTTTTTTTCCAATGTAGTGGTTGTCTTGTTTTAAACAAATAATCCCTCTTGCAGTTTACATTATGAGATGATGAGAAAATTATGTTTTTATCGGCACTTCTGGTGACCTTTGATAAGGGACATTTGTGTCTGCCTTTTGACTTGCATCTAAACAGTTTAAGATATTGTGGAATAACATTTATAGCTGACCTCAGCAGATGCATTTTTACCCCTGGCCTCAAACAAATGTCGTATATGAGTGATCGCGATAATAAACACAACAAAGCGAATGCAGTGATCTTACCGCACAAGAAAAACTTGGGCTATATCGCAGTTATAATGCAAATTCGTAATTCAGGGAGGACGAACTTGAGGAAGCCTCTAACTTGTCATAACGTAATAGTTCATTTATAACAATAATCATAATTGTTTTTCTTTGATCGACTTGATTGTAGTGCATAGAGTGCCATTCCCAAATTTATTCTGGTTTTGTTTTTTCATTTTTGGGTGCCGATAAAGCGCTGGCCATAGTCTCTGGCAATGTTTTCTTTTCCACGAGGAGCAGTATTTCCCTTTTTTCCATGTTAGTGCTTTATTTAAGCTTCAGCTGTTAAAGCGCTGTATTGTATTGTATTGTATTTTGGACAGCCGCTCTCATTTCAAGCTCAGATAACTCAAGACCCATATAATTTAGGAATTAACTATTTGTATGCGATAAAAGAAGAGAGTCTAAGATTTCTAACACTGAATTGAATGTTTATGTAGTCCTAAAACTCAATTTTCTGTCGGTCCTGAAATTCAAGTGACAATGACAAAAACCCTGGCGCTGGTGTGGTCATATTTTTGCACATCTGGCAGTGAATGAGTTAAAATACAATTAAGATGACAAATTTTAACTGTTTCAAATAGACTGTAGTGTAAATCTCAGGACCGTGTGTTATTTTCTTGGGTTTTTGTGTGTGAAGAAATTTGCCATAAAAGCTGAAATGCTGGCGTTGAGTTAGATGCCATTAGAAATGACTGTTAAACGCATACCCCAGCACACTCTTTCATCTGCTAAGGTATTCCCCCGAATGAGAGCATAATTCACTCCAGAGGCCTTTTTTACTCTTTGGCTTTAGTGGTCGTCATCCCGCACTGCCCCTTTCATTTATGAGCGTGCTGTTGGGCCATGACCTTTGTTGTGAGGTCGGTCCTGCCCTCCCCTCACACAAGTTCTTTCACCTTTTACCTAGAAACCAGCAAGCCAAGGGATGTGAGACGACATGCTGATTTGCGATTAGGAGTTGCGTGATTCACCTCAACCTTGATGAGGATGAGGACAAGGATTACTGGTTGCAAATGGAAAGATCATTTTCTTTTTTCTTTTTCTCTTTATTACAGATGCGGTAGTTTTAAGCGTACCGTATTCCTTTTCTGTTACATTCAAACATGTCATCTTGCTGTCCTTATTTTAAATGGGTTTTACACGTGGGGTTTCAAACTTTTAAAATTAAAAGATGCAAAATACAGCATGACCCTCATGGGGCCATAGAAAGGGGTTCTATTGACTTGTATTTTTCATCCGGAACTTCCTTCGGCAGCCGCTATATTTTATTTTTTTTGTACTTCACTTTTTCAGATATCCCTGTCGTTCGACTCTATTTCACTGAAATGAGAGCTTATAGGTGTAAGTGTTTATTATTATTATTTTTTCTTCCTAATATTTAAGACTAACCGATTAGCTGGCACCCAGTACAGGTTGTCCCCCACCGACTGCCCGAAGACACATACGATAGGCTCCAGTTCTACCGGGACTCTTGTGAGCACAAGACGATTCAAAAATAAAAATGCTAGAAAAAGAGATTGAAAAGCACTGTAATTGATTCTGACTTGATCTTGGTTTTACTCCCTCGTGCTTTCTACAAAATGTGCCTGCTTTATATTCTTGGAAATAATAGTTGTCAATATTAAGCGCTTTGTTACAGCTTCAGCTGTTGTTTAAGCGCTACATAAATCAATATGAATTGTATTGTATTGTAAATATGGATGAATTGATTATTTTTAACCAAAAAAGACACTTCAATACATTGTACATTTCGGATTAAAAAGCGCTGCTTCGTGCTTTCATTTGCTGGCTGTTTGTACATGTACAAGTCCGGCCTTATCTACTGCTACATTCAGAAGGAATTGGGTATGAATGCTGAAGAACTAACATGAAAGTGGAATGCAATAACGTCAGATTTGCTGTTTGATAATATGGCATGCAAAGAAAAGAAAGATGATGTAAACACTGTCACATTTTTATCCCCTTTGCAGACGCGAAACTGGTATTTAACATGTTTTTATTTGGTATTGTTAATTCTGAATAATTATATTTTTTTTCAACCCTACTCATACTGTGTACTTTAAAGGACAACCGACGTCTCCGGACAAGTTGTGTCCATAATTTGTAAAACGACTTCAAATGACTTCTACTGGGCATATTTTAATAAGATTCCACCGCATATAGCTATATTTTACGTTTTAAGACTCCCGCTGAACATTCAGGAAGTCTTGTTTTTGAGTTGGTGACGAGTCCTCATGTGACGTCAGAAAAGGACCGTCTCCTGACGTAAAAAAGACTCATTGTAGCGTCTTTCCATCACATCAATGTATTTTGCTGTACTGTTTTTTTTTTTTTTTTGTAAACCGTGTGTTACATCCAAAAGCCGCCAGCAGAGGGAGTCCAAGCACCATGGAAATCATTTATCAGCCTGTGGAAACGGGCTGATTCATTCCTCACAGATCGGTGGCCATTTTGTTGCCTCTTTTTGGGTGAGAAATTCCCCCCCGCCCGTTTGCCTCAAAATGACATGGAATAAATTATTTAATCGATTGCAAACATGTATGCTTTCCTCTTCAGAACTATTTGAATCTTATTCATAACTGGATGTGTAACAAGAAAGCATATTATCCGAATCTGAAGCCATTGTCCAGCAATGCAAGACGTCTTGGCGTGACGTCACGAACTGGGGGGCTTTCTGAAAATACCCAATTCGCAGCTCAATTTTTTGCAGATTTTGGACACTTTAAGTCATTTTTATTTGTGTTTTGCATTTGAATAAAAATATCATACTGCGTGTTTTGGGTATTTTTGATGCTATAAATCGTTTTTCTGATGTCAGTTAAAAAACAAAAAAGTGACGTCGGTTGCCCGGGACACTTTACATATGTGCATATGTTTAAGGGACACTTCACATATGTGCAGCAGTAAACAGTTTATCTACAATTAATTTGATTATGTAATCATTTCTTGTACATTTAGTAACATTGAAAACTAATTAAAAAAACTGATTACAACACCATAGCTAGCCACATATTTTTTTGAACGGTTTGGTTCAGAGCCTCCACAAAAATGGACAAAATCCGACTTCAACGGACAGTTAGGACAGCGCAATAAATCCTTGTCACCGCACTACCCACTCCCGAGGACTTTCACACTGCAAAAATCAAGACAAGAGTGTGGAAAGTCCTACTGGACCCTCTGCATCCTACACACCACCTTTTCCAGCGACTCCCCTTGGGCAGGCTCGACGGATCCGTGCGCACCAAATCCAGCAGACAGTTAAACAGCTTCTTCCCCCGAGCCATTAAATCTCTAAACAATGTTCCACAACCTTGTGGAACAGAATCCGTTATAATCATTGTAGCTCCAGCTCTGTACTCACTTGAACCACTGTCTGCTTGATACGTTGCACATTGTTTCACAGTTATTCCTGAGAATTGAATGTTTATGTAGTCCTAAAATTTTCTGTCGCTCCTGAAATTCAAGTGACAATGACAAAAACCTTACTTTCATTAAGGAATTACATTAGATTAGATTAGCCTTTATTAGTGTCTTCCATACTTATTTGTCAAGTCTTTTTTATGATGATACTAGTACAGCTTGTTCTACTGGAGACAACTTCCTTGTGTGTTCTACATACTTGGCCAATAAAGATTCTGATCTGAACACATCACTCGACAACAATCACATGTCAATTTTGGACGAGATTGAACAAACATATTCACACGCATTAACACCCTATCCATTGTGTTCCTCCGGAAAAAAATGATGTCATTTTGTTTTCAGACATTATTAAATAAGTGTGCAGAGTAAGAATCCACTTTTGATGTGCAAGATGCAGCGCACCGCCGGTCAATCTTTTGAGGGCACAAAATGGAAAACGAGTGGCTCAGTAAGTGCAGCAGACTGGACTATGTCTGCTATAAATTTCCTCGCAACACCCGCATGGACAATGCTGGAAACAATATTGGATGTCTTCCTACCTTTGGTATATGATGTACAAAGTGGTGCTTCATTTTCTAAGAACTTTCTTTGTGTGTGTGTGTGTGTGTGTGTGTGTGTGTGTGTGTGTGTGTGTGTGTGTGTGTGTGTGTGTGTGTGTGTGTGTGTGTGTGTGTGTGTGTGTGCGCGCATTTGTGTGTGGACACACACACTTTGGCATACATGTCACTTCATTGAGTGATGATGACGTGTCTGAAAGTTACAGAAAAGGAATACGCTTAAAACTCCCATATCGCCAATATAGAGAAAAAAAAGGAACACATCTTTCCATTTGCATCTAGGAATCCTTCTCCTCATCTTGATGATGCATTGGCTCAGTAGTTTATGCCATCAAAATGTGCTCCCGTAACTTTGTCAACCTCAACAGAGAGATGCCCCAACAAATAAATAAATAGCTACCTAGCTAGATAGATACGTATGTAGATATAGATAGATAGAATCTATCCATCTATCTAAGCAAGATGGATAGATGATGAAAAATCTAAAAATAATTCAACTGCAGCTAACTAAAAGCACGAAGTAAAGCTGACTTAAAAAAATAGAGACCACAAAAATCCAAAAGTCCAGGCATGAAGTAATTGCGCTATATTGCTTCTGACCACTGTTCAAACTGCATGGTTTTGAATTGTGGTAAGAAACCACAGTATCTGGGAGTAAAAAAGCCCCAAAGAACATGCACAGAAAGCTGGATTCAAGATTTAATCCTAAAGTGGAAACTGAACCATGAGGCAGAGTTGTCAACCACTTAAACACTGTACTGCTTTTAAATGACCCCCCCCCAATACAGAAGCAATGGTTCACTTTTCAAGGTATGAACAGTATGGGGGAAAAAGACATTCCTTATTTGTTGCTTTTCATAAAGACCAAAAGCATGACATGAGCAGAATTTAAAAGTTGACATCTTCATGAAAATCAGAATTATTCGCAAACGCTAACAGCTGATGAGTTAAATAAAACACTTTGAGCAGTGTGTTGTTTTTATTGCTGTTTTTTTTTTAAGATTCTTCCTTTTGTTGAAGACCTTGAAACCGATATAAAGGTGTTTATGACTTCTTCCCGATTTGGCCGCTGGACTCGATCAAAGGAAAGCAAAAACATGTTTTGCTGCCAACGTGGACTTTGAGGCACGCTCGGAGGTGACAGTCTGGGATTGTGCTCATGTCATTCACATCGGCAGTGTCGCTCCGGTGGTTTTATTGTTCTGATAAAGATGTCTTTGTGTTTTGGCCTGCGACTAGCAAGGTCGGACTGTGTAGTTTGCACAATGTGTCACGCAACGGGAAATCCCAGTGTTTAAAATTGGAAGACATAAAAAAAAATGTGTGTGTTACTAAACTGTTCCGAAAAAACACCTTTGCAGATTCGCAGACAAGCGTATGTATTATCTTCCTTCCAAGCACTCTCACCCGTTTGCATCGATAAGAAAGAGGCCAATGTGTGGCATTCAAGAGCATTTGACATATTTGAGGATGTTGACAAAACAAAAATAAGAATCCAGATTGAAAACAAGCCACTCTGGAAAGCAGTATTGGTTGAAATAGTGTCATAAAGCCCATTTTCTGTTGAAAAGTACGCCTGGAGGTAAATTTTAAATCACAATCCGATATCGTCCTCCATCGTAAATCCTATCAATCAAACGATAGCAACTGAACCAACGATAGTAAAAAAACTTTACTTAATATGGAGCCTTTCAGCAAGGGAATCTACAATCTGATTGGCTAAAAGAAGAAACAGTTATTTCAATGGGCTGTGTATATATTGGACAAAGTAATACGTGCATGGCAACTAGGTGCGGGCCGTGCATGTCACACCTAGGCCTTCAGTAGTGCTATATCTGAATTATTCCACAGCTGTGAGTGTGGTGATATTTACTACACTAGAGGGTGTCGTTGGCCAAGAAAAAAAACATGTGACTTGAAGAAAATTAAGAAGTATTGTCATTAAACTCAAATTTTTACAATGAATTCGTGGATTCATGATAAAATTGCAATATTATTTGCTATTTTTGCGAGCTTCGGACCTGTTTTACCTTTCTTAACTCATTCACTGCCATTCCCGAATTTATTCGGGAATTGAAAATATGAAGTAGAGCGGAATTCCTGATTTTAAAACTCAATATTCCATGGCTCCTGGAATTCAAGTGACAATAACAAAAACCCTTGCACTGGAGTGACAACATTTTTGCACATCTGGCAGTGAATGAGTTATAAAAAAAACAAAACAAAAACCATTCCCACACAAAAGTTGTAGTATGCTGTACATTCTTTGAAATAATAAAAAAAACGTATAAAATACAGGGGCAAAATGCCGGAACTACAATGTGGCTCATCGCAAAAAATGACTTTGACATCCTTGCGCTAGCGACTAACCCTTTGGTAATATTAGCAATGGTGCAGAGAGGTTAGCAACCCAGTGAGCGAAACGGCTGATTCACATCTTATTCTGTGAGTCTCCTCATTCCTCCTCATTCACATCTTATTCTGTGGGTCCTGGAATTCGAATGACAACGACAAAAACGCTGGCACTGGGGTGGACGCATTTTTGCACATCTGGCAGTTAATCAAAATTCATGGACAAAATATAATTCACATTACTCTGTGATTCAGCTATTTTTAGATCAACAGATAAGGAATTGCAGGCCCTGATGGCCCACCACTGATGGCAACACATTGAAGTGGAAATCTGATTGTACCCCAAATAAAATGAATCTACGGGGTACTGGAAGCCGCTGGGCATACGCAATGAAATGAACACAAAAGACTCTTTGAAGTTATTTTTCTTTACTTAAAGGACAACCGACGTCTCCGGACAAGTTGTGTCCATAATTTGTAAAATGGCTTCAAATGGCTTCTACTGAGCGTATTTTACAAAGATTTCACCGCATATAGCTATATTTTTACGTTTTAAGACTCGCGCTGAATATTCAGGAAGTCTTATTTTTGAGTTGGTGACGAGTCCGTACTTGATGTCACTAAAGGACTGCCCTTTACCGTAAAAAAAAGACGCATTGTAGCGGTCCTTCCATCACGTCAATGTATTTTGCTGTACTTGTTTGGTCTGGGGACCTCGTGTTGCACCCAAAAGCCGCCAGAAGGCCAGAAGAGGGCGTCCAAGCGGCATATAAGGAATTTATCAGCCTGTGGAAACGGAGGTGGCCACAGGAGGTCGCCATTTTGTGCCTCTTTTTTGGGTGAGAGATTTTCCCCCAATGTTGCCTCAAAATGGCACAAATAAATTCTTTAATCGATTGCAAACATGAATGCTTTCCTCTTCAGAACTATTTGAATCATATTCATCACTGGATGTGTAACAAGAAAGCATATTCTCCGAATCTGAAGCCATTGTTTTGATTCTCCAGCAATGCAAGACGTCTTGGCGTGACGTCACGAAGTGGGGGCGGGACTTTCTGAAAATGCCCTATTCGCAGGTCAATTTTTTGCAGATTTTGGACACTTTAAGTCATTTTCATTGGTGTTTTGCATTCGAATAAAAATATCATACTGCGTGTATGGGGTATTTTAGATGCTATAAAACGTTTTACTGATGTCAGTTAAAAAACAAAAAAGTGACGTCGGTTGCCCTTTAAGTAATTTTTATTGGTGTTTTGCATTTGACTAAAAATATCATACTGCATGTTTTGTGTATTTTAGATGCTATAAATCGTTTTTCTGGTGTCAGTTAAAAAAACAAAAAAGTGACGTCGGTTGTCCTTTAATTGAAGTTGTAAATGTCGGTCTGTGTCTCTGATAGCATTTGTGCCTGCAGAGTAAGCCTTGAAGGCCCGACGGCACGCTACTCTGAGTAAATAAAACAAAAGTAACTCTTGGCCAATGACCCTAAAATAGTGGTGGATTTTGACTGCTCCTCAGTGTTTGTGTGTTGCGGTCAATCGGGGTCACTTTGAGTTTGAATATCTAGGCGAGAGGTCAGTCTGACCGTGAGGAGGAAGATGATAAAAACTTCCACCATCTGTACAGCCCATTTAAAAACATGCTGCAAAAGGGAGACAAAAGGCTTGTTAGGAACTTTTAAACTTTGTCATCTGAGGCAAAAAGCTTCACAAGGCATAGGAGGACGTGGGAATTATCATTTTATGATACATTATACAGTATATGAAGTGTTTATATAAAGGGCAGCAAAAACAGTTCAAACACAAATATGTTCAACTTTATGTGGTTTCCTGTGAATCACAATGTGGTTTTTTTTTTTGCTATCTAGTGACACAATTCGATATGCAACCAAAATAAAAACTAATAGATTTGGATAGTCTGAGTGTAATCTTGCCTCATTCAAATGTTGAGAACAAGTTTCCAATGTTATGTACATTTCCCAATGTAACTGCAACGAAACGAGACAGATCAAACCATTAACACCGTCATTGACAGTTTGATATCATCGAAATACACTGACTTGTAATAGCAATAGTAACACACCTGCATTTGTCTTGAGAATTACGGGTACATTAAATCCCAACTGAAGCGGAAATATGACATTTTGTGCAAATATGCTAGACTACATTAGCAGTATCTCCTTATTAAAGTATTCTGATCATTTTAAGGGAAGCGGGTGAAGTAATGTTTAGAATACCCATTATATAAAACAAATGAGATGAATGTTATCGAGTGTAATAATTTGATACTTGTATCATTCCTTCAGTCATTAATTCATTTTTCGAACCTCTTTATCCTCACTAGGGTCTCTGGGATGCTAGAGTCTATCCCAGCTGTGGAGTGGGACACCCTGAACCGGTTAACAGCCAATCACAGGGTACACATAAACGTACCATTTTCGCTCACGCTCACACCTCAGGACAATTTAGAGTGTTCAATCAACCAGCCATGCGCGTTTTTTTGGAATGTGGGAGGAAACAAGAGTACCCGGAGAAAAAACATGCAAGTACAGAGGAGAACATGCAAACAGGGAGGCCTGAGTGGGGATTGAACCCATAACTTTTACACTCTGAAGTCGACATGCTAACAACTTGATACCGAGCTGCCATGTTTGTATTATTTAAGTGTTAAATTCATAATGTATACCATTGAAGGGTTACGCTATTTCAGGCATTTATTTTCCTGTATTTTTTTGGGGTGGGGGAGGAGGTTTTAGTAACTGATTAATTTCAAGGATGTCCTCTTGTTTCTTCTAGGTCGCAGTGACCTGCCAAACCCTTCATTGTTCCTTCGCAAATCACAAGAGAGCAAAGATTTCCTTTTGGACACGTTTGCAGCCAAACTCAAGCACCTCTGTTTGAATCGCCGCTGAATGAGGACAAAGCACACTGATTGTGGATGAAGGAGCTGTGGTGACTCAAAATTCTTTGTTTTTAATCTAGTTATTTTATATACTTGCAGAGCATTTTAAGTCTCTCTGAATATTATTATTATTATTGGTGAAGTGGTGAAATTATATCTCAACTTTAACTATTCTGAGTCCACTTATAAGGAATTTGTATCACGGGTCACATTTTCCCCAAAAGAGTACCAATGAAAAGATGTTAAAAATGGATTACGTTAATCTAAACGGCTAAACAAGGTCAACTCAAAAAACATGTTCATGTTTTTACTAATGATTTCAATTACCAGAACAACAGGGAAACCAGATGCTTCTCCATCTTTCCACGTTCGTCAGTAACTACAACGATTTATCTTCACTTTGTTGCATCCGTTTGTTTTTAATAATAATTTTATTGTGATTATAACGATTTTTAACTCACAGGAACACACTTTGTGAATATATTACAATTAATACTAGAGACGAATGAGTAACGAAGTCGGGCTCAGGACTGTAAACAAAACGCAGCAGCACCCTCTGCTGCACCGGTAACAGTAATGCAACGTTCGGCCTTGGAAAAAACAGTATGTGGTAGGGATGCAAAGTATTTTCACTGAAATTTTAGAAATTTTAGTTGATACAACAGCATTTCTCCATCACTGGATTGGTTGCTCAGAATGACAGTTAGAGTAGACTAACAAAACAAAGCTGCAATCAGAAAAATAATTACATATACTACAATCAGCAGCTATAAAGAGAATAAAGTATTTTGTATTTTTTAATACATCTGCTTAGAACAATTTCGAGCATTGTTCATCAACATTTTTGAACCGCAATACTGCTACAGCAGACTGAGACAAGGTGTGTATTCAATTAGGGGGTAAATCATGTTATCGTAATGGGCACAATCACTAGAAGCACTATGGTTTGGTCATATGTTAGAATACTATATCAACTGTAGTTGTAAGTATACTATTTCATATGATGAATGTCTTTTTTGATGTTTTTTAGAATGCATCGACATTAAGAAGTTTACACCAGTGATTAATTTAAACATTTTTGAGACCCTTTAGAAACGTAAAATACACATTCTCGACAACGACACACCTTGAAGAGTTTCAAACCATGCAGCTCACAAATGTGAGCCAGGCGTACTGACCAGTTCTCAATGTGGCATGTGTCGTATCGCCAAATCAGTTTTCATTGTATATCATCAATAAAAACATTTTAAAACAATAGAGAAGGTGACAGCGAACCAAACAATGTGAACATTGACTGTTCACAATATTTTAAAGTGCTGAAATTAAAGATGAAGATGAGATTTTTAAAAAAAAACCTTTATTCGTCTCACAATGGAGACATTCTCTTATTTACAGCAGGGGTCTCAAACTGCGGCCCGTGGGCCAACTGCGGCCCCTGAAAAAATATTTTGCGGCCCGCCTTGATATGAAAGATTAATGTTAGTGCGGCCCGAATGATTGATACGAATGAAACTTGTGTGTGAAGCTGAACAAGTAGGCAAGAGAAGCCATGTATTAGTTTTCCTGTGGTTTTCTCAGTCGTCTGTATCTGCCTTATGATCATTATAATTATTTTGTTTATTTATAACTGGTTAATTTATTTTTTATTCATTTTACCATTTATTTATTTAATTCATTTTTTTGTGTGTTAAAAATAAAGATTTTGAGAACATTGGAATGTTTTATCTGTGCTTTTCTTGTGGAAATCATGATGCGGCCCAGCCTCACCCAGACTCTGCCTCTAGCGGCCCCCGGGTAAATTGAGTTTGAGACCTCTGATTTACAGCAACAATATCATGAAAGGAAAAGTAAAGGAAAAAGTAGAAGAACAAAATATAGGAGCTGCTGTAAAGGCAGCTATGCTCACGGCACCAACTTTTTGTGAAAATTTGTGTATTGTAAACATTTGTTTATTTTTATTTATTTTTGCTTTTGGCGTTTCAAATGTTTTATTGTGAAATTCCAAGTCGGAAATGTGCCCCCTCTCTCATCAACGACACTTCTGTTGAACTTTTTTAAAGGGAATGGGAGTCTCCCCCCCTCCTCGCCCCCTTTTCCGGATCCCCGTAAAACATTCCTTGCTTTCCACTAGACTAGAGGCATGACCAGTCTGTGTGACGGCCCGGCCCAGGAGAAAAGTCAGAAGGTAAGCAAGAGTCGGAGACTTTATTAACATACATTGGGAAATTTTATGTATCGATTGGCTACTTGCTCTACGCGCATGAATTATAAATTCCACATACGTGTTACGTTGATCAGTGATGCTAGTCTCGTTATTACTTAAACTATGTATGCTTATGTTTGAAGTTAATGTTTCACATTTGTGTTAAATTCAGTGCGCGACACCCGCTGAATGTTGGGAGTTTTACTTGTTTGTTTTTTGGGTTTCAACGTCAACGTAAGAACGTTGTTTTGTTTATCATCTTCAGCCAACTTCAACGTAAGCGCAAATATGTCCTAAAACCAACCCCATTCTAACATTCCGTTCCTTTTTTTAAAATATTGTATGATGTCGCTTGGAAACAAATTATTTGGTTCTTTGGAAATGAAATGATAATAAGCTCGTTTTCTCTCGGAGAGTTTCACTCTTCAAATGTGACCACCACCCACCTCAAACGCCTCATCTACTTCTATTGACTCATGTGTTGGTTGCTGAAATACTGTTAATGGGTCAATGTATGCAGTGTGTTACATATTCAGAGATGGCATCCTAAAAATCTGATTTGGCTTTCTGTACAAATGCCAGCTAATATCATATACTGTACTTAAAACGCACGTCAACAACTTTGATGATCTAGTGGCACTTGGCTGATGACGGAATTCTTGGAGAGAGAAGCAAATATAAAAATATATTTAGTACCAAAACGGTAACAGCATGATCCTGCAGAACTTTGCAAAGTACAGTAAAGTCTCGTTATATCGATATTCTCGAGAGTCGGAAAAATATCGATATAACCGGACTATCAATATATCCGATCCTGCGGCATGTAAATTTTCTCCTTGCGTTCATAGAAATAGTATTGTAATAACCAGTACTATCGATATAACCAATATCGATATAACGAGACTTTACTGTATATTCAATCTTCATGTTTATTGTGGACTTCAATATTGTACACGGCACAATATATTCATTATTTCTGGTGTTTGTGTGTTTACACAGTAAGATGGGAAAAGGGTGCGACGCAAAAGAAACCACCACTATGAGCCTTTGTTTTGGTGACCTCAGGATTGTGTGTTGGTTTTATCAGGTCATCGGTGCAGGCAGTGCGGTATTTTTACACCCTAGCAACCCTTGGAAATAGAGAATTGGTTTACATTTTGATACGTTCAAGTACCCCGAGTGATATTGGCACTGACAGATTTGAAATGGCATTCAGATTAAAACACTTTTTCTTAATGTGATTATCTGTGATTATACAGTGTAACCCAGGCATGGGCAAACTACGGCCCGCGGGCCACATACGGCCCGTTAGGCTTTTCAATCCGGCCCGCCGAACTTGCCCAAATTATAGTACAAACAGTGTCTAAAACTCATGACAAAAAGCTAGCGAACAACAGGGCAGATAACTGAAAAGTTGCCTGCCCCATTTTTCCCAACTTGAAGCAAAATGAGACCAATCCCATTCAGAAACATTGTCACAAAGTATAAAGTTTTTTTTTAAATCAAGAATGCACCGACTACAAATGCTACCTTGCTTAATTTACGGCAAATGCGCATGGCTGTAAATTTTGCTACAGTAGTCGATTGTCATTGTGGTGCACAATGCAACGTTTGCATTGATTCCTACGAGCCACTAAGCCCCTTTCATAAGTCTCACGTACACTTTACAGTCACGGTTTAATGTAAATTTACGTTTTGTAGCGTCACATATGTTGTTAGCTTCTTTTGAATCTTTCTTCTAGTTTGAGGTTCTGTGCATCTATTTTGGAAAATGACATGCAATTGCACGACTTTGTAACGCTTGCGAAAGTCCGGAAGAAAGAAGCAGGCTTCTGATTGGCTGCCGAGCCGAGTATGCAAATTTCAACTGCAGGTTGCCGATGTCTGTGTGCTCGGCGACGGTACACGTGTATTGTTAGCGCGTGAAGGCGAGAGCGTCAGTGAGGAGTTTGTTGAGCGCGCGGTCAGGACAAACCATCTATGATTTGGCGGAATTTAACACAAGTAGGTATTATTGAGCTTGAATATTTCGTTGTGTAATAATATGTTTTGAATGTTGAAAGTGATTCCATTTTTCAATAAATGTTGATTTCTTTAACTTTGCCCCTTCAATGAAAACTTATTAAAAACAGACGCAATCTTGATAAATCACAGTGCATATGTTATTTTAATCTATTTCCATTTCCTCCTCCAAGTATCTGCGAAATAGTCTGTAAATGCCATATCTTGCATATTCCTTGAGACAAATTTATTAACTGATCAGGGATATTTTTCACATTTGAAACACAGTTAATAAATTGGGTTGTAGTGTTTTTACTGTGCTATGAGGTTTGTACATACTACATTTAAAGGACAACCGGCACCATTTTTTGTTTTTGTTTCCCACTGACATCAGAAAAACGTTTTATAGCATCTAAAATACCCAAATCAGGCAGGCTGATATTTTTAGTTAAATGAAAAACACCAATAAAAATGACTTCAAAATGAATCCGGAAATGGCCAGTTTCAGAAGGTCCCACCCCCTTGTTCGTGACGTCACGCCAAGACGTCGTGCCTTGCTCGAGAATCAAAACAATGGCTTCAGATTCGGAGAAGATGTTTTCTTGTTCTTGTTCTTCTGAAGAGGAAAGCATAAATGTTTGCAATTGATTCTAGGAGTCCTCCCATATCAATTCGAGCCGTCAATGACAGCAATGTAGCACCCAGAAAAAGCAGAAGATTGCGCCCAAGCTCCGTTGGAAATGGGCTGATTTGTCAGCTGGGAATTTGTGTCAGCGAATATCAAATAGTTGTCTTGGTGCAACACACAACGATTCACCATGGCGTTATTTATGTGTTTTCCTTCTAATTTCGCCATCAACACGGATTAACACGAAGTTTTCAGACTAAACAAAGTACCCAAAATGCATTGTATGTCGCTTTCTCGGTCAGGGGCGGTCCAAACGTGACGTCACATGGGGATCGTCATCAACTCGAAAACAAGACTTCATATATTCAGCGCAAGTCTTAAAACGTAAACTATAGCTATATGCTGTGGAATCTTTGTAAAATACGCTCAGTCGAAGTCATTTGAAGTGATTTTATAAATTATGGACATAACTTGTTCCGGCCCAAACACTCCCTCCAAATGCTCCTGGCCCGGCCCTTCTGTCAAATTTTAGAACCCAATGCGGCCCGCGAGTCAAAAAGTTTGCCCACCCCTGGTGTAACCTGTTCTTGGGTGCTGACCTGGTGCGTTGTTAGCTTGTTCATAGTTCAAATTTTGGCATCAGTCTATCTTAGTGGAATTTGCCAATTCTACCTGTGCTTTCCTGCAGGTTCTCATTTTCTTGTAGAGTATTCCAAAATGTGCATTAGGCTTAATTGAAGACTCTGAATCAGGGGTTACCAACGTGGTGCTTGTGAGGACCACATGTGTAGCATTTTGGGTCTGTTTAAAAATACTGTAGCTGTTCAATGAGAGGACGTTGTGATTTCCTAGGAATGCTGTACAAGTAGCCATTTGAAAAAATAAACACTTGCATGGATTTATAGAAATAGATCTCATTAAAAATGTCTGTACTTTTTCCCTGTTTGTGGCACTCATTAAAATGAAATCCATTTGAGCTGATGAAGTGAGTATGTCGTACAAATCTTAAAAATGTGCAAAAATCGTACAGAATACAACAAAATACAACTGGTTGACAGGTATGGTAATGACGTAATATAATCAAACATGAATCCAAATACGTGACCACAGTGTTGGCCAAATTGAGTTAACACGAGTTGACAAATGCAGAAGTGTGCTGGAGTTGCAGCAGCACGTGCGACGTTCCGAACAACATTGTACTGTTCCCTCGGGCGTCTTAATGCAACCGTACCTTGAGCTATGATTTATGGCCGCGACTCCTCAAATAGACGCAGTCAGACATGACAGGAGGCCAGAGGAGCTCTCTGGATCTGCACAGACAAACAGCGCTCCAAAAGCACGCTCCGTTTGTTTCTGCATGCTGACGAGGAAGAGTACATTGAATTAAACACACTTAAATTTAGCTCTGTGGTCATTCAGTGTCCTGATGATTGTGCGAATGCATGCCGCTGATTTCCATTTTTAGCTGTATTATGAGTTAACGTTATCAGCCGCTTCATGCAACTGGTGCCACGTGAAGTAAGGAGGGCCAGACTCAATGGCATTCGTTTACCATGTTGATTGCCTGGAATAGCTGAAGACCTCCTGGAAGGCGAAATGATTACAGTATGTGCATGCAGTGTAGCATTTGGGTTTGTTTTTCTGCGTTTCCGACTTATCGGGTTATCTCGTGGTTTAAAGGAGACATTTTGCATTCAAAACACTTCCAAAGTGTCCAACCAAAATGAGATTTCAGTCAAAATACACAATGGATTAAGAATTACAAGACTGTGACCACCCACTCTGCTTGATATGCAACATCAACAGTAAAATAAGGCATTGCAGCAAATAGGGGCTTCTATTTCTTAACCAGGTTGTGAAGAAAAAAAAAAAAGAGTATTTCTACTCACACACTTTGTCACCAAGCTGCCAATAAACATTTAAACTACACTTGAATAAATGTAAGGATTGAATTGCCACGCAGAAAATCCTATTGGACCCTCCGTACCCTGCCCACCACCTTTTCCAGCTACTCCCCTCAGGCAGGCGCTACCGATCCATGCACACCAAATCCAGCAGACATTTAAACAGCTTCTTCCCCCAAGCCATTAACTCTTTGAACAGCGTGTTCGACCGGAAACAAATTCTTTGTGTGTTCTACATACTTGGCAATAAAGATGATTCTGATTCTGATGTGGCACATGCAGTGACCACATTATCAAAAGCACACATACCCTGCACCAATGTTTCTGATATAGCTAAATGTTAGCAAATGTGTTGACTATCAATGACGAATGCTAATAGCACGGTTAGCTCATGTAATCTTTGCTAAAATTGCAGCCCTGCTTACCTTACCTGGTTTTGACAAGATGGTGTTACATAGTTTTATCAGATTAGAATGAACCTTCTCACAGTGGAGAAATTTACGTTTCACAGCAGCAAAAACAAAATAAACTAGCTGTTGTAAAGGCAGCCACCCACACAGCGCCATCTTGAAGTCAAAAACAAACCAAAAATAAACAAATAATGTGACACAACACAAAGGACATAGACAGTCATTCAATCTTAAGCACTTTCAGAATTGGAATCTTTATTGCCAAGTATGTAGAACACACAAGGAATTTGTCTCCGGTAGAACACGCTGTACTAGTATCATGAAAAATGGAGGCACCATACAGTTCTATTTGGGTTACTGTTTACTGTTTTTCTACACGGTTTTTGTTACATGAAGCAGTTCTAGATGAAAGAGTGGAGGATCAGAGACGTCATGGTGGAACATGCACGTCTGCTACAAATGAAGTAGCTTTCAAAAGCAAACACAAAGCTGCAGCATCCATTGAAAAAAAAAAAGATTGTCTCACATCTCCTGTCCCACATAAATCCGCTTCAATTCCAAGCCGCGACCATTCCACATGATCTTAACTCTGCTCACTTTGCTGCTGTGAAATGTAAATATCTACAGTGTGAGACTAATAAAGGCAAAGCTAACCTAATCTAATCTGCCATACATTTTTTGCCTAGCATAGATACGTATTCATCAGAAAAGAGTGTGGAGGATATTCAAGCCCGAACAAAACGTGATATCACACCACTTTTGACTTTCATACAGAACTAAGAGAAGTCAGGATATGTCACAACTATGTGTCCTTTTCTATCCAACGACTGGGTGGGAGAAGAAAGTGTCTAACTTAATTCCCCTGTCCTACCATTCCGGTATTTGCTGTTCATGCAGACATCACGGCTCTGGTACTACCGGTGTGTCAAAATGTTGGCAGGGTCTTTGATGTATTGATGAATCACTTCATTTTGTTGAAACAATGGCTCCAGGAAGAGCTCGGCTCATGCATACAGCGCAGGACAAACAGAGGCGCAGCATAAAAATTCAACAGTGGAGCTGACTGAAGCACCAGTAGTGGCTGTCCACGTCCTGGTTTTTAAGAGTGCTCAGGCTCGTATCCATAAATGTCTTAAGACGTTCCGCGGAAACCCCAAAAAATTTCATAACATCATTCCTGTTCTTTGTTATCAGTAGATGAAATTAATCTTGAACTAAGTAGCTAAGTCACAAAGGACCATTTCATCCATTTCTGAATCCAGTTCTCTTGAAATTGAGTTGAAATGTAGTGATATGAGAATTGTTTTACATTTTTATCACATGCTTGGAATAAACACGATATGTTGATTTTTTTCATTGGCATTCCATTTCTGTTACGATTTGACCAAGTGAAATTGGTTTGAAACTTTGAGGAATTCTAATTGAGTCTGCAGTAATGTGTTACACATTGGCGCTTGGTGAAACCGATGGGTGGGCAAAATAATTATTTTCATACTACCCCAAGCAAATTCTTCTTTGGCCATTTGGACTGCTTTGCCTCGAGGAACAAATGGCAACATCAAAGAGTGTGTGGATGCTTTTTTTGAAGCTGTTAAAATAGGGTTACTGATAATCTATTACATGGTGAAAGAGTGAACTTTAGAAAGCATCTTAAGCGCTTCATTCTAACACCATGGGAAAAGGTCAAACGTCTGCTTGGCCAGATCATACTTTGAATTTAGAGCGTTGTCGACAAGGCATGAGAAAATATATTAGATAAAGATAATGACACACTATGTAGTTTGCAATGTGTTCTTCAGTATTGTCTCAAACCGAGTTTGCTTTCATTTCATGTCATGCTTGTCTTTTTCAAAATACTCTCACACACCTAGGCCGTTGATTGTCAAGGAGGTTTAACAATGTGAACGCAAAACGTTCACTTTTGAACAAATTCTTCTCGTCGCAAAAAATTACATTTATAAACACGTGTCAAAGCTACATTTTGCCATAGAATTTAGCCACGGGGTGGTCCGGTGAACCAGTGGTTTGCACGTAGACCTCACAGTGCAGAGGTAACAGGTTAAATTCCAGCTCTGGCCTCGATGTGTGGAGTTTGCATGTTTGCGTAGGTTTTCTCTGGATACTCTGGCTCGCTCCCACATTTCAAAATCATGAACGGCAGACTGATTAAGCACTCTAAATTGTACTTATATGTGAGTGTGAGTGCCAATGGTTGTTAGTTTCAGTATGCCCTCTGATTGGCTTGCAACCGGTTTAGGGTGTCCCCCGCCTACTGTTTGAAGACAGCTATAGAATCGGCTCCAGCACCCACATTAACAATTGTGAGGATAAGAGATAAAATGGATGGGTGGATTTAACCATCGGTAACTCAAATAAATCTAAATGATATTCATTATTTTTGCCTTACCAAACAAAATATCCCCCCAAAAACTTAAAGATGGGGACTGTGTGGCGGTGGTCATCTGGACATGACCAGTAAGAGTAAATTGTTGAGAATTTAGGTTGTATTTTGAGGTGCACACTAGAATAATTTACAACTGTCTGGCAGTTAAGTATGTTGGACAGTAATCAGATAAACAGTGTTGCTGGGAATAGAGGAGCATGTTCGGGTGAGACACGAGGCTGACTGGTGTGTGTGTGTGTGTGTGTGTGTGTGTGTGTGTGTGTGTGTGTGTGTGTGTGTGTGTGTGTGTGTGTGTGTGTGTGTGTGTGTGTGTGTGTGTGTGTGTAATAATACTCTTTGGACAGACTTCAGGTGAGGGATTGAGCCACTTTTATTTTAGCTTCGTGGTAATATTAGCTGGTTGGTATCGTCTGATATCTGAAGGCGACCGTAGTACATCTTTTAATACGTACGTTTGTTTAATATGACTCATTGTCTATCTGTGTCCGTGTTCACTATATGTTAAAGTACGAAATATAAATGGTACACATTTTGTGTTTGGAAATGAGGTATTAATCTACTGCCAAGTATGTGACTGAGAAGACACACACTAACTTTACGATGGCATAAACATACTTGTATGCGGTTGCAGGTTGCAATGGTTAAAGTCTGAATGGATTTTTGTGGTCAACTAAAGCACTGTCTTCAGATGACCAAGAACATCTAAATTCAAAGATTTACTTTCTTGGTGGAGGAGCAAAACAATTTTAGAAAAATAGTAAAACCCTCAAAACATACTTGTTTTCTTTAAATCAAATCAATAATGTTTGCACTCCCTAGACATTAACTCATTCACGAATTTATTCGGGAATTGAAAATATGACTTGGAGCACCATTCACAAATTTGTTCGGGTTTGTTTGTTTTTTTTTCTTGGGGGGTTCCAATAAAGCACTGGTTAGACCTCTGGCAATGTTTTTTCCCTTTCATGAGGGGGCATCATTTGCCTTTTGTACATCCTGGAACTTGCACCTCATATTACTCCTGACCCAAATGCAAATATCCCTTTGTGGGACTATTAAAGGCTTTCTGATTCTGATTCGGGCCCATATAACTTATGAATTCACTTTTTTTCTGATGAAGGAAGAGAGTCTAAGGTTTCTAACACCGTATTGAATGTTTTATGTAGTTCTAAACCTCAATATTCTGTGGGTCTTGCAGTTTCAGTGAAAATGACATAAACCCTGGCACTGGAGTTGACACATTTTTGCTCGTCTGGTAGTGAATGAGTTTACACTCTTAAAGCAATGACATATACACCGAATTTTCGGATGCCTTTCTACCTAAACGAAATCCTATTTGTCTGAGCACTGATTGCTCCTTGTCTCAATCACATTATTGCGTTATGTTACGTTATTCTTTATTTTTATTTATTTTTTGCACAGAGCGTAAATCTGGCACAAAGCGCATTCTAACTCTGTGCATAGGTGGAGTTTTCTTTCTTTTGCTAGACTTCACATCCAGAAAATCGGGTGTGGAAAGGTGTTTGGGCCATGGTGTTTTTTTGTTAGACTTTACATCCGGAAAACCGGGTGTAAAAAGGTGTTTGGGCATTAACTCCAGCTCCCCACAACCCTGAAGAGCACAAGCGGTCTGGAAAATAGGAGGATGAATATCATTGCCTGAATGTTACTTAAAACATCTGAGCAGGATTGTATTTTTTGCAAGCATCGTACTCTGTTTTTGTTTTTATGGGCAGTCAGTAACTTAATTTCTCACACAAGTGAAGACAACAGGACTGGAAACAAAAACATGCTTTCTGCAAAGGAAGAATTGCCAAATCGGATGTGGTATAGTTCGCAAGGGAAACGTACTGCATATCATTCACTCAGGATAGAACGTGGGGATAAAAGGCAAAAACTGTGAAATATCTTTTGAAACATAACATTAGCATCTTGGCTTTGGCTTATGTGAGTGCATTTTTTTTAAACCTTGAAACACTTCTATTCATTGGTTCCCAATGGAAATGTTGTGTCGCTTCTAGAAAAACTTGCCTGCCCTATGAAGTCATTTCAGAAGGCTGGACTAGGTGTGAACAGCGCTGTGCCAAAGAACCGAAAGCCAACTCAATGGTTCTCATAGTAATATTTAAGTCTTTTTTTAATGGTTTAAACCAAGGGTGTCAAACTCATTTTTTGCCGCGGGCCACATTGTAGTTACAGTTTCCTCTTGGGCGGGGTGGCATTATGAATTTGAGGAAACCATTGGAATGTTTAATCCCCTCCACATATTACACACAGAATGCCAAACAAATTAATGAATAACTAGTTTTCAAATTTGGATCAATAATAATGACTGTTATTGTTGTTTACATCGGACAATTTGAAATTTTGGTTCGGACTTTTGCAAGCATCATGGCACATGCCATGGTTGATTTGGTTTTGTGGTCCAAATAAAATGATGTGGTAGGCCAGATTTGGCCCCTGGGCCGTGACTTTGACACATGTGGTTTAATCTGATGGTATCAGGGGAAAAATCTAGCAACTTCATTTAATATTATAAAGACAATATAAAAGACTAATGAGAAGAAAATAGCACAATTTGATGTGAATTTGTGCCCGAGAAAGATGAGAATGTTTTACCTTCTTAAGTAATTAAACTATACAAACATATCAACTGTGACTTACTTTTAACATCGTGTGGTCAGATTGGATTTCTGTGACACGGGATGTTGGTCAAGCAAAACGAGGAATTCAGAGAAGGTAACATTTGCCTTTGCTTTCCATCCAACTGCTTTTGTTTAAACCTTCAAACCTTGACGTTTGCAGCAAACTGTTGAGACTCAGCGAGAGAAATCGCTTCCAGATTGTCATCTGTTCAGATGAATGAAATAGGCTATAAAGTTCAACTCGTTAAACAGCCAAAGAGGAATATAAGGTGTGATCTGACGTCAGTGACGGAGAACATCAAGTATATGTTGACTGAATTAGACCCTTCATGGGATCAAAATTACAAAGCATGTCACTTTTTTCCTGTCAGCTGGGAGCATCTCAACAGTGACTGAGGTGTGTACACGGGATGTCTATTCAAAGTACCTTGTCATTACTCGAACCCTTGCATCAAAGATGCGATAAAATGCTATAATTGTCACAGGAAAAGGAAATAACATATTTCTGTTGTTTCTAAGCAGAAAATGTCTCCGCCACCTGGTTCGTTTCTGTTGGTGTAAGATGCAAACATCTGGAGGCGGAAATCGCTAACGCTTGTGAAGAAGTCTTTTAAACACAGCTTTGTTGAGCGCAGGACTGAGTCAACACCAGACGTTTGACTTTTGGTGTGTGCTTGCGAGAAAACACCAAAAAGCTGAGGCGAGGAGTGAAAATGACAGAAAACAACCGCCACCAGCGTTTGTGATTTCCATTTCAGTTGTTATGAAGATGACGTTTGAAAACAAGCCTGTGTGCGTGTACGTTGGAAGAACCAGGTGCGTTTGTTCCAAACCGCAATGTCACATCACCAATGTTGTAGTTGGACGAAACCTGATTTTATGAGGCCTGCTGTACCTCAGAGGGTCTTTGTGAATCCAGCAGTGGGACGTCTTAAGATGTCTGACCGAGTTTTGGTTCTGAGAGGAAAACTCTAATGTCTTTGTACCCTTTTTGGATGAAAAAATATCAAGAACACCATTGTTCTCAAAATGACAGACGCAATCTTGCTATTCTGAGGAATGGAATTTGTCTTGTCTGCTTTGGTTCCTGTGGTAAAGTTTTTTTATTTGGATATTGCATCTTTGATCAAAAGCCACATTGCTGCTTTATCCGCACGCTGAGCTCTCACTGGAACATTTTTCTTCATTCACACTAACACAAATATAGTTACTTGAAATACATATTCTCATTTTTAGTACATTGCTTAACATTTTCGGAGAACCAAACAGCTTGTTACGGTTGGAGAGGCTATGTATTACAATTCTTGACTGTCTGAAAATATTGCACTTTTTTTTACTAGAATAAGGGGCAACAACAACAAAAGATGCTTCAGCGACATCTTGTAAATTGTGTATGTAAATGTAAATTTCTCCACTGTGAGACTAATAAAGGCAAATCCAATCCAATCCAATCTTCTCATCCCTCAAATGAATTTATTCACTGCCAGACAATGTGCAAAAATGTGTCCACTCCTGTGCCAGGGTTTTTGTCATTTTCACTCAAATTCGAGAACCCTCAGGATATTGAGTTTTAGGACCTCTTCTTTCATCAGAAAAAAAGCTTATTTTGAGCTGCTTGGTTGTACAGTCATCTACAGTGTCACTGACATTGATTTTTATGCTCCAGGGCCTGTAGAACTGAAGTAGATTTCTGACCCTGTTAACAATTGAGTATAGAAATGTGATTGGTTAAATGCGTACATACGAAAACACACTTTTTTTACCATGCTTAGAATGTCTTGTTTTTCTATCCTTTCACTGCCCCCCACCACCCCATCCCCTTTCAAATTGCTGCTGTAAACTGCAAATTTCCTATTAAAGGTTTTCTGATTATGATTTTCTGATTTGAAGCAGCACAACAGGAGAAAAGCAATGAAAGGAAGCTGAAAGACAATTTGGAATTATTTAATAAGAATTCATGGACAAAATGTATATTAGTTTGTGATTCAGTTATTTTTAATAATAACACATTTCATTTATATCGCCTTTCAAAATTCTCAAAGACAATTGACAGTCACAGGATTTTTTTTTTCTGTGGGTGAGCAGCGGCAGCCACACGCGCCAGCCCGGAAGTATCATACAGTAAAAAAAAAAAAAAAAAAAAAATCTAATAGAGAAGGCCTTACAGGCCTTGACGCCCGACCACTACGAGAATGTAACTTGCAATCCATGGGTTAGCTGAGCTTTGCATGATAGACGCGTAGGAAAATATAATTAGTGTATAACTGTTAAGCTGGTTCTCAAACACTCTCAGCAAACATGAGTCAACTTTTTTAGATTGACCGTTTCGACATTCTGAATCTGGACGTCGTTGAGAGAGAATGAACAGGCCATCTGCTGTGAAGGAAAACAATGAGGCTTCACAAAAAATGGTGAGAGTGTCGCCACCAAAGAGGCATAAAGCTTCATTGTCGAAGCACAATGTGCGCGATTGTGCTTGCTGGACAATCTGGAAGGAAGCGGGAAGGCCTGCATGCCACGTTTCAAGTCAAACTAGATGGACACATGAGTAACTGTGATCCCAGGGTGTGATGTATGCAGAATGAAGGGGACACAGGAAGGAGGTACTTGATTCCTAAAAATATGTATCCAAAAGCGACTGAGGTGGCCATTTTTACAGTGGAGTGGGGTCCACTGTATGTGATAATGAACCATCAAAGCTTGGACCTGACCACAGTTTCATGATGAGTATGATGGCGTGTGAGGTGTGTGCGTGTGTGTGGTCATGCTGACTAGCTTTGTTTGGCTGGTGCTCATTTAGTTGGCTTTTCTGCAGTGTTTTCCTGCTGCCTGCAGGAAGCAGCTTTCAGGACGGCTTGATGGGCTTCCTGCCCACCCCTCACTCTCCTCATCCTCCTCCCAAACACTCCACCACTTTTACCATGATTTCGATGGAGAGACAATGGCAGGTCTCCTGCAGTGACATCGAAGTGTGGGTGGGGATATATGAGTGGGATTTATAAGGGTGGAAAAGTGGGCTTCCTTTCAGGAAACTGTACATTTCTGTCAAACCAGCTTGAGGCCCTTCTGCTCTTGTGCGTTTACATGTATGGAGATATAAAACAAAACTCTAAAAGACTTTCAGATTCTACGAGGGATTACAGTTGGGATAACAGGTTTAGGTTCATATCGAAGGACAGTAAAAAAAATAACAAGAAAAAAATGGAATAATTTTCATGGTGAATTTCACTAGCCAACAAATGACAAGGAATGTGGATATAATTGGCCTTAACCCTGTGGTTATGAATGGTTTATTTTGGATTGAATATGATTTACATGCAGATTAGTGTATGAGCGCTTTCCGATGTAAAACAGCCAAAGGGTCAAAGTGGGTTGCCGGTCTAGAAGGAGAATATCAGCTTTAAGTAGCTCCACACCTTGTCAGGGTCGCTCTTTTGTCCTGACGTCTCTTTTTCGGGAAAAGGGGGTGGCGTGGGGAAATGAAGTCATTGTTACAAAACATGATCCTGAGACCCAAAGCAGCACATTTCCGTTTCAGTGAAAATGTGGCCAACCCAATCTTCTCCTTTTGCCGGATTCCATCTCTGTGAGGACATCAGACTGTGCCGCCCATCACATGTTCCCACACCGACTAAGAGGGGAAAAATATGAAACTGTGGAAGAGAACTTTCTGTTGCTATTGATGAATAAATGTGCTTTCCAGATAATGCTGTTTTTCCCATCAGCTCTTGACATTTCTTGTTACCAAAGTTTGTCGTGCAGTGTGAAGATGTTGGTGGAGGTTACTAAGTAAGCCATGATGGCAAAATCAACATTGGACCTTGATTTAGTGCAGGCGTGCTCATTAACTTATTCACTGCCTGACGATGTGCAAAAATGTTGTTGTCATTGTCACTTGAATGCCATTCACAAATTTATTCGGGAATTGAAAATATGAAGAAGAGCGCCATTACCGAATTCGTTCGGGTTTTGTTTTTGTCATGCTTGGGTGCCAATAAAACAATGGCCATGGCCTCTAGCAATGTTTTTTGTTTTCCACAAGAGGCAGCATTTCCAATTTTTCCAGGTTAACGCTTTGTTCCACCTTCAGCAATTGTTAAAGCACTATATAAACCAATATGTATGTATTGCATTGTATTTTGGACAGCCACCCTCATTTCAAGCTCATATAACTCCAGACCCCTGTAATTTATGAATTAACTCTTTTTTTCTGATGAAAGAAGACAGTCTAAAGTTTCGAATGCTGTACTGAATGCTTATGTAGTCCTAAAACTCAATATTCTGTGGGTCCTGGAATTCAAGTGACAATGACAAAAACCCTGGCACTGGATTGAACCATTTTTGCACATCTAGCAGTGAATCAGTTAAAAAGTGTGGACACTACTGATTTATATATATTTATATCTTATGATAGAACTGTATTGGGACAAATATTGATATTCGGTCATATATTCCTGGTGTAATTGTTAACTTGAAAGACAACTCATTAATATATTTCAATAATAATTGGATTGCATCCCACAAAATTTCTCAGAATGCCAGTCAAATTCCAATTCAGTAGCAGTTCTTTGCGTGTGATGAGCTCTGTCCCCAAGTTAGCTAAATGGAGTGTTCATGGTGTTTGCAAGGGTTGTAAAACTGGTGGAGACCACCATACTTTATATAAAGAGGGTTTTGCGCTTGAAATCACGCAGATGCTATTCACAGTGGAAAACATGGACAAGTGCCACAAGGATAAATTCCATGTGAGTGAATTTTAAGTGTGAGTGGAAGTCAAACACATATATTACTACATTCCAAAAAAGAAACCACTCTTTTGGTGAAGCAAGCATCTTTTGTCAGATTTAGCTCACCCTGAGTACCCATTTTGCATCAAAATAGAATTTAAAACTTAACTGCTCTGAAAGACGCCAGGAACCACGAGCTTTCACTGTACAAAAATAACCCTAATGGAAGCAAATACATGGAAATGAGTAGATCATTCAGAAGCTCGAGCATTCCATTTCAGAATAGACATAATGCAATAATTTTCATTTTTAGCACTTGAAAATGTTTAAAAGAAAAATATTTCTAAGGTCCCGTTGCCTCATATTTTGCCTCCACCTCCTCGTTGTGTTTATGCCCGGTGAGCTGCTAGACCCTCCCTTTTCAAATCTGGCTTTTTACTGGCTTAATATGAGCCGACCAAAAAAATGTGAATGTACAACGATGCGGGTTTCAGCTCCTCACAGCTCAGGGTGTCGAGAGAAAGAATGCAGTTTGAACAGGCTCTCTGTAATTTGCTGCTTCTCATCAAATCAGACAGGAGTGTATGTGTGTGTCTGTGGCTGTTTGTGAAGAGTAACAGTCATGTGAGATGAGGATGGTGAAGAGTGTGCAGCGGTGAGAAAAGACCATTTCTTAAGTGCAATAAGTGCCACTTAAAGAAGTTAACAACATGAAGATAAGATAAAATATGAAAACCTTTATTTGTCTCACAATGGAGAAATTCCCTCATAAAAGCAGCAAAGTTACAAAAGGAAGAAGTAGAAGAACAAAATATAGGCACTGCTGTTAGGGCAGCCAGTCTCGCGGCGCCATCTTGAAGTTAAACTAAAATAATACAACAGGGCCCATAAGACACAGACAATCATTCAATGTAAGCACTTTTCTGCACAATCTTTGTTGTATAAAGCAGTTATAGATGAAAAGAGAGGGTCAAAATGTCAATCAGGGATGTCATGCACAGTATATATATATATATATATATATTTATATTTATATTTATATATATATTTCTAATATAATTCTCCACTGTGAGACTAATAAAGGCATATCCAATCCAATCCAATATGCACGGTAAGGCAATTGCTAATATTGGTGTTTGCATTACACCAAGGTTGATTAAATTCAGAAAAAATGAGAATTTTTAGCCACATTGCAATTTCATTAAGATTGTTTTATAGTGGCAGTTTATTTTAAGTCTGTTACTGCTCTGACTGACTTACAAAATGGTGGCACGAATGAACACCCAAATCTGACCTCTTTAGAACGGTTACTGGCACACAAATCGGTGGAAGTCGCCAAACACGATTTAAAAGCTCAGGATGTGAAATGATTGGTACAGTTTGTGGGAAAAACAAACGACTAAACAAAGCAAAAAAAACGAGATAAAAAGAAGTAACACAGTGGATTGCTTTTGTCTACTTTGGACCAAAACACATTGGTCTCATCCTTGAAAACCGTCTGTTTGTCTGTGTGTGGGTCTTGTTCATTGTGCTCTGTACTGAGACAAGAAACAGACCACTACAGTGAGAAGGAACAGCCAGTAGCTGATAAGACGATACTGTGCAGAGACTCTCAGAATGTACACGTTTTATTCTTTTCCCCTGTCCGCTGAGAACTATTTATGAATCAATCCACCGTCAATCATTGGCCATTGAGACATTTTGAGTGTGTTTTATGTTGTGGGCTTTGCGGTTTTTACTTTGGCAATAAACTGTGTGAGTTGACAAGTGTGTATGCGTGTTATCAGGAGTCAGTCAGATACAAGGACAGCTGGCGTGTTTCAACAGCATGTTGTAGGAATGTGCCTATGAGGCACACACTAGGAAGCACATCTGTGTGTGTTTGAAGCGAAATGAATGACTGCATGCACTTGAGGTTCTGTGTGGGTGGGAGATGTTTCTGAATGAGAAACTCCATATGAAGTCCCCAGTGGGGAATTTGTCGTTGAAATCTGTTGTTCTCCTTCCTCGTTAATGTGCTTGCGATTGCTCAATCAAGTTCGTCACAAACCACTGGAGTTCTACACGCCCGTTTTGAAATCGGCCTGTTGTTGCTACCATTGGATGACAATTGAGGTGGTAGTAGTTCACACATCAGACTGCTATGCAGCTATTGTGGAATTAGTTCCCATTTAATGTCATAGCTGGAGAGTACTCTTGAAGAGTTTATCAAGGTCTGTGAAGGAGCGAGCATGTTATTTCTCTGATTTACTTCGTCTATTGTCATGTTTTTTTAACCCACTTAGCCTAAGGTGACACGGGACACAATGAAATGAGCACTTTGGCAATATTTTGGTGTCACTGACTCAAAGTCTGCCTTTTATTCTTTTGTAGGGCCAAATTCAGCAGAGTACAAACCTGGGCTCCAGCTGCATGAATGTTACAGTTGGCCTGACTGAGGTAAGTCGTAAAGCATCAACCTGCCTCAATCTGCATTTGACATTCAGCAGCCATGTTTAGCACAGTCTTTTCAATCAGTCTCAAACTCAAGACCACCATTTTATGTGGCCGGCGAAAGTAAATCACGCTTGTCAACCTGCAGAATCCTTGTTAAAATAAAATTGTTACCCAAGTGTCAAATTGTCATGTGTACTAAATAACGTTGAGTATGAGTCATAATTTAGTTACCCTGTGTAAACCCACTCAAACAATAATTAACGTAATTGAGCAAAGTGTTATAGCGGACTTGCCTGAAATCCAAAATAGTAATGCATTAATTTGTTGTGTACTGTACACGTAATAATGTGATGAGATGATTAAACATTTTTTTTGATTTCACAATCATAACAGCCTTCAGAGAGAAGACGGTAAGTAACTCTAAAGTGGCCCACATTTACAGGAATTACTGGAGAGCGGGTTTCTCTTCCAGCCAGGATTTTTTCTTGAGAAGTCAAACTAAGTAGGGGAGTGCTTTGGACATGACATCAGTTTGATTTTCTTGTCACAGATGACAAGAAATCATGTGACTTTGTTTTCCAAGCCAGGTGTTGTTTGAGGCTGTGCGTGCTGAAAGGCCCTCTACCTAAAAGATGACTCAGTCAGTGCAGGTTAACCCAAAGATGCCTGGTAAGTTAAGCAAATATATTTTCCAGCATGCAAACACGATCCGTTTATATTTAGAACAAATCTTTACATCTGGTAATAGAATAAGTCAGTTTTTGAGTTAATAAATACATTGAGTAACATCACAACATTCTTAACAGCCATACAATTGTGAAGAGATAGTAATTGCTGTTCGTCATAAGCTTGAAAACATAATTGTGTATAATGGTATAGAAAAGAAAAATGAAACAGAATCAGAACTTTGAATTTGATGGCTACGAACAAAATGAAACAGGCTTCCTGCAGATGATAGGTCAGGGGTCGGGAACCTATGGCTCGCGAGCCATATATGACTCTTTTGATGATTGCATATGGCTCGCCGATAAATATTACATATTATAATACATATTGTTCATTTCCCGTTGGGGCTGCAGTTGGCGGAAAGCGCAATTTTGATTGGATGACACTGACCTAGAATGGCCGAAAGCGCCATGTTGATTGGATGATAGTGGCCGTCATGTTGAAACAGGTAAACGCCCCTTTAAATGAGCCCAACTTGTGCACTTCAGCCTGAATGCACCGGAGCATTAGAGGAGAGAAAATGTTCTGATTCTAATTTGCAATGAAACAGTCGAATGTCAGTGACATTTTAACAAGCCCCATGTTAACGTTAGCATCGACATACTTCTGCGAGAAGTAGATTGCAGATAGCAAGTGTGGAAGCTTATGAGCCGTGTGCAGGCTAGCTCGCAGTAACTACGCCTCTGGACCGGCAAATTGAATTTCATTCCAATCGTTTTCCTGGATTTTTACCAAACACGAGGAACGGAAAACCATCCATGTTAACGGTGAGTACTATCACAAAGTTATTTTAAATAATACATTCTGATATTTTGTTGAAAAGTGGCCGCGCGTGCGCGTGTCTGTGCGCGCGCACGCGAGCGTTTGTATGTGCGCGCGCGCGTGCGTGTGGCTCTCGCTGAAAAACATTTCTAAATATTTTACTTTTATGGCCCTCTTAGTCAAAAAGGTTCCCGACCCCTGTGATAGGTGGAAGAACTGGAGAAGGGCACCATTAGAATTCAAAATGTTACTAATTCACTGATAAGAATTGGGGGAAAGTCATCAGTAGTAGCAATAACTGTTAATTTTGTTATGTATCTCATTATGGTGTGTGATCGAGTTCTGCCATTAAGTTTCGCCACGTGTGCAATTTTCCTTCCAGATTTGGCCTCACCTTTTCTGTACTCCAGTCCAGAACAAGTTGACCAGTCGTCATCTTACTCTGTACAAACACCATATGGGTTCCAGCTTGATTTGGATTTCCTGAAATATGTGGAAGAGATAGAGAGTGGACATAATCTTCGTAGGGCAGCTGTCACATCTCGTCGGTCCGGACGGGGGCTCAGAACCTCCCAGCGATGTGTAGGGGGGCGCGCCAGCGGCTGGACTTCCACAGAGTCCCTTTCCTCTCCTGCTAGTGAGGATGGCCGGGTGCCTCCGCTGCCGCCGCCAAGAAACCGCCTTGGCTCCGCACCTTGCGAAGTGCTTTCTCTCTCACCTGTGACTCTCCTCAGTGTTCCCCCGCTGACCGCCGGTGCCATAGTACCACCCCCTCCACCACAACGCAACCCTAGAGTTGAGCGAACGCTTCTTGAAACTAGCCGGCGGCTACAACAGGAGCAAAGGCATCACGATGGCGGCAGATTCCTGCTCGCAGATGCTCCCAAGCAGCTCTCTGCCCCTGCGTCAACTCAGCCTCTGCAGAGCAGCTGGACCAAACCTAGTCCTCAAACCTCTGGACTCAACACTCCTGCTGCTGCCGCCACATTGCCCCCAAGCCAACTCCAGACAGTTCGAGAGCAGATGGCTACCGCCTTGAAACAACTGAAGGAAATGGAGGAACGAGTCAAGGGTGTTCCGGCTCTGGAAAAAGAGGTGGCCGAGCTTCGTGTCGAGAAAGACATGCTGTTGTCAGCACTTCGGGAGAAGACAGCAATGAAGCAGCCACGGTTGGTGGACTCCTCTTCGCAGACCACAGAGTCCACCCAATCCAGCCCTTATATCCAAAGTCAACTAAATTGCCCAGCCTCACCTGGTCACAAAGGCCATGGAAAATCTGAGGAATTAAAAAAGCTGGCTGAGAAGTTTGAGGGGAAGGATGGTTGTGCAGCGCAACTGTCATCAAAAGTTGGACAGAAGGCTCTCGAGAAGCCATCTGTTGACAAGAAATCCGTGTCTGTGGGAGATGATCGACCCATAGACTCCGTTGTTTTATATTACAGCCATGGTATAAAAGACGCCACCGTAGGAACTGAGCTGCATGTTTATGAGAAGGGCACAGTAACTGAAAACCCTGTGCTTCAACAGCAAGGAACACAGGTCAGAGCAGAGACAGCGGAGGTTGGAATTTGGGTTACAGAGTCGCTCCTTGGGTTAACGTCTGAGGCGCAACGTGAGCTGGACACCTTACAAGACACCATTACATTCCAACAGGAGTCCATTACGAGTCTAGAGAGCAAGCTGACTTTGGCAGACAAAGATCTGGGAACTCTCCGAGCACAGATTGAGGAGATTGCGCTTAAAGTCACATCTGAGAAGGGAGTTCTTGCTAAACCCATTGCTAAGGATGCCCAGATCGAGACGACATCCTCCACCCTAATGGATGCTGCCGTTTTGTGCTGCCCAGTTGTGACGGATGTCTGTGTGGGTAATGGCTTTGCGCCAGAGCTGATCGAACAAAGTGCCCAAACTGATACTTTAATGACATCAGAAGTACCAGTATCAGTTGTCACGGCCACCGTTGGTTGCCAGTACGTAAACATGCTTGATGAAAAGAGTGAAAACCAAAAAGTTACAGTGTTAAAGAAGAGACAACTGACCATAAATGATTATAAGATTTTTCCAGAAGAGACAGTCAGTGTGTCTGAGGAGCGAGAGGAAGGCCCAGGGAACCTGACGACACCTGACAATATTAAATCAGGTACCTTAATATTGTTGTAGTTATCTACTTTTTCAAGTCTCTCATTCACTTTCCCTGGTCCAAATCAGTTGATGAGTTTAAAATGTGTTCTCTTCCTCCAAAAGTTCTATTTATTTTGAAACGGTTAAAAAAATGTAATGCAGGGGTGCCAAACTTAGTATTTTTTTAGAATACAGTAAAGTCTCGTTATATCGCTATTCAAAGGAGTCCGAAAAATATCGATATAACCGGGACTATCGATATATCCGACCCTGTTTGCATGTAATTTTCTCCGTGCGTGCATAGAAATAGTATCGATATAACCGGGACTATCGATATATCCGATATCGATATAACGAGACTTTACTGTATTTCATATCCTCCAATTATTACATACAGAACGCACAACAAATGAATGAATAACCAGTTTTCAAATCTGAAGTCAAAAATAATGACTGTTATTGTGGTTTACTTACGACAATTTGAAATTTTGGTTCGTCTTTAACAAACATCATGGCACTTGACATGCTTGTGGACCGAATAAAATGATGTGGCGGACCAAATTTAGCCCCTGGCCCGTGACTTTGACACCTGTGATGTCATGAAACCAAAATGCGTCATAACAAATCATGAGCGATTTTGATTGTGCCCTTTGCTTATTGCTCACAGGAAGTGTTTTTGGGGATGGGTGCGGGGGGAGTAATAATTCAAGTATCTGGAAGTCACCCTTTGTTGAAAGTTTCTAGTTGTTTTATTCATTCTCTACGATACTCCAGTCAATAACCAAGATCACAATGAAGGGGACCCCCAGACCAAATGATCCTCCTTCATGCAGTGAAAGGAAATCTTGCTACCAGGCGATATATGTAACTGCTAAACCAAATCCACAGAAAAACATCCATAATTTCACATTTCAAATTTGTGATCAAACCAAATTACACCCAAAACTCAACCTGAACTCTGATTCTGACTAAATGGACCACCTGCAGTGGACCAAAGTGTGTGAAAGCACCCTCATTGCAAATTTAAACCCGGCCCGGGATCGCTATGCCTTGAAGAAAAAAAACTGTATATAATTTGTATTCATGTGTTGAATTATTCTAACTCTTATGCTTTCACATTTCATCCAAAATAGAAACAGCCATGCTGAAATCAATTATGAAGAGGAAAGATGGCACAGATGAAAATCGCGCGACAGGAAAGAAGAGCTTGCAGTTTGTTGGCATTTTGAATGGAGGGTGGGTGCTGCACTTTATGAAATTTTTCAAATCTGTGTACAATATCTGACCCTATTGCATGACCAATGAAATTATTCTAGGTTTTTTCTCCAATATTTGTCGCATTGCTAAAAAAAATTTAAGCCAGGATGAGCTAAAATTTGAGGTGTCATTGTTTCTATGTTAATTAGGTACGAATCAACATCCAGTGAAGAAGAGGAAGATGATGATGATGAAGCGGAGGATGAGGAGGAGGAAGAGGGAAGCTCCTCTGAAGGAAGCGGAGATGGAGACTGTTTAGATAGCACGGAGGAGGATGAAGTGGATCTGCAGGAAGAAACGTCAGAGGAGGAAAGAAACGTCAATCTGGATGAAAGCGACACAGATGAGGAAATTCTGAGATCATCGAAGGGCTCATCTGATGCCGTCAAAGAGAAGTGTGTACTTTGTGCCATCTCTATTATGATTTACGTATCACTCACAACAATTTTACAGTTTTGACAGGCAATGTAAACACTATTTTGTTGGCAACAGGTTTGAATTGAGCCCCAAGATGTGTGAAGCTTGCCTAATTCTCAAGAATCACCTCAACGATGACATCCAAACACTGAAGAGTAAGGAAGTGGTGCGTCCTTGCATGCTTCTTTCAACCATTTTTGTTTCTTTCTGGAATTAAGAACAAAGGCTGATGGAAGCGTCATGACAATGTTTTGGAGACAGTTTTTAGTGTCAATAATTCAGAAAAATGAAATGAACTGAACCTGATACTTACAATGAGATTGTTTCGTTGTTCTGAACCATCTACACACACACACGCACACACACACACTAAAAATAATTCAAAGCGATCAAATATCATTCCGATGGAAGTTTTATCACGAAATGTACTTGCAGCTCGCCAGCACTCATATGGTCCAGCTCGAGTGGTTCCGTGTTTCCAGCGCCAAAATGGCTCAGCCTTCGCGGGTGTCCGACTATCTGATGGCCTTTTCCGAGGTGTCCGCGCTGCTGCTTGAGCGCGTGGTCAACATGATGGATGGCAACGGCAACACCGCTCTGCACTATAGTGTCTCACACTCCAACTTTGGGGTTGTGGATCTGCTGCTGGACACAGGTCAGTGCTCACAGCTCTCCTTAGCGACCCTCCTGTTGTTCTACAGCACAGGTGTCAAAGTCAAGGCCCACGGGCTAAATCTGGCCCGCCACATCATTTGCTTGAGTTGTCGTTTTTCGTCATGGTGCACAATGCAATGTTTGCGTTGGGTTGTCTCCTCAAAGCATCGTGGACTCCTCTTTCTAAGCGGCTTCCAAAACTCTCAAGTACACTTTTCAGTCATGGTGTAGTCCGAAGCAAGAAACGGGCTTCTGATTGGCTGCCAATGCCATGTATGCAAAATTGTCATTTGCATACTCACACATGTCTGGCAGTGAATGCGTTAATAGCCGTCTGACTGTGTCAACACCATGTCATGTACATGTATTTCATTTGTAACATTGAAACTGATGACTGGAGAAAAGCTTGTTTGCACTTGTCTTCTCAAAGGCTTCAATGAGCCATTTGCTTATTACAGGCATGTGCTGCGTGGACAAGCAGAACAAGGCGGGCTACACGGCCATCATGTTGGCTGCTTTGTCGACGGTGAAGGAGGACCATGACTTGTCTGTGGTCAAGAAACTCTTCAGCAAGGGCAACGTCAATGCCAAAGCCAGCCAGGCATGTCACCAACTTTAGCTGTCATACTTGACTTTTCCTTTGTATAAAAAAACATCAATATGGCCCCTGGAGATGCTGCGGCACCGTGTTAATTGTGACATTATGAATTAGCATGATTAGCGCTCACAAGAGCCACATACAAAGTATTCTAGTTTAAGTTTCCATGAATCGCTAAGGTGGGGTGTTGTAAGCTATGTGACAAAAGCCAATACGACACTTCAAACGTCACATTAATGATGTAGTTTAATTATATTTTGTTGGTCTTATTGAACACTATGAAATGGATTTTGAATACCGTATTTTCCGGTGTATAAGGGTCGCTGGCTTATAAGGCACACCCCCAATGAAAGGTGTATTTTCAAACTTTTTCCATATATAAGGTGCACCAGACTATAAGGCCCGTCCCTTCAATAAATGAAAAATAGTTTTCCGAATATAATAGATGAATATATAAAAGTTTTCCAAATATAAGGCACACCTCATTATGAGGCAGTACAGTAAACATTGGGGTGACACACTACTTCTTCGACAGGCGAAATACATATTTGAACAAAGATGCATAATTTGTCGGAAATAAACATTTTTCAGACTAAATGAATAAAATCAGAGGATTTTTCGCAGTGCGCTAATTTACGTTGGCCAATTGCCGTATTTTCTGATGTATAAAGCGTATCAGAGTATAAGGTGCACCTCCAATGAATGGTGTATTTTCAAACTTTTTCCATACATAAGGCGCACCTTCAATTATTGAAAAAAGTCTTCCAAATATAATATATAAATATATAAAAGTTTTCCAAATATAACACACACCACAATATAAAGCGCTTCAGTGGAGGCTGGAGTTACGCACTACTTCCTTTACTGGAGGAAATGGAGTCATGCCTGCTGACAGTAGTTGCGAGAACTATTGTGGCTTAATATTACTTCACATATAAGGTGCACCTGCGTATAAGGCGCAGGGCCATCTTTTGAAGAAAATGAAGGCTTTTGGGTGCGCCTTATACACCACAAAATACGGTAGTTGTGTTAATACCATAAAAACGCAGCATTCAGTGTACGTGGCATGTAAACTTCCAGTCTGGACGTAAAACACATTGTGACAACCTGAGAAACTTGTGAATACGTCAAACTGAGTTGACGATGAACGTTGTGCGCATTGCCTTGAAAAGTATGAGCATTTGATACTGTTTCTACCTTCAAAAGGGCTTACAGCAAATGATTGGATGATTATACCTTTTACACAAAACGATGATATCACACATAGAGCGGCAGAGGTTAATTTGCAGTCAGATGGCATCCCAGTGGCCTTTACCATCTGGACAGCAGAAATGGTTCCGCGTCGTAACCTTTCCAAGGAAAATGCGAAACACTGGCAAGCAAAAAGGTCCATTGGTCCCACAGTAAATTCAAAGCGATCAAGCTCTAATGTCACATACAAATTGAGTCGGCTGAAGAAACCTTTTCATCAGCCGTCATCTGTACTTCTTTGAAAGAAGTACAGATGACGGCTGAAGAAACCTTTTCATCGATGGACCACTCCTGTACGACTGAGACCTTACACAGACATACAAATTGAGTGTTTGTGATCTGTGTTTGGATGATTCCATCAGGTTCTGAGCTGCATGCAACAGATGGACGGACGCAGGAAGTCATAAGACCGGCGTCACAGCCACGACTTAAAATCTGATTACTGATGCTTGTTGTTGCTCTGAGGAGCACAAAGCATGCAGTGAAACTTCATGCTGACGGGATATTTATACTCTGCTTCTAATTAGACACACAAAGTTTTCCATTCGAGAGTAATTGCCAGTGAAGCGGAAGAATCAACCACTTAAGATGACTCATCGATGAGAAGGTTTCTTCAGCCGTCATCTGTACAAATTTGAAGGTTTCGGACAAATTTGTACAGATGACGGCTGAAGAAACCTTCTCATCGATGGACCACTCCTGTACGACTGAGAGCTTACACAGACGCACTTAAGATGACTTTTGGCTTTTTATAACAATGCGTGCTCTTTTATGACTTTTATAACACTTCTCTCCATGCTAAATGGAGATGAGAAGAAAGGCGTGCTTGTTTTTGGAAGGACAGTTTTTGGGTTCATTTATCTGGTACTCACGCAATAAATTGCTTTTTGTAAATCCGCGAAGATAAACAGAAATTAAACATCACTGCCAGCATAACGAATATGCAGTGGCGGGCTGTGCATGTAACTCCTAGGCCTTCAGTTATGCTACGTCTGAATCAATCAGCTGCGAGTGTGGTGTGATATTACTACACGTCCACTAGAGGGCCCCATTGGACAGGAAATAACTTGTGACTTGAAGAAATTTAAGAAATGCTGTCATTTAACCATTCACATTTTTACTCTGAACGTGTGGACTCATGATAAACTCATAAAATTGAAATATTATTCATTATTTTTGCTGGTTTAAGAGCTGTCCAACCATAATGATGTCCATCTATTCTTGAAAAGTCCGTCTTGAAAATGGCTTTCACTGTATATCTGCAACCAAATCCATTTCTTCTACTCCTTCAGCCGTTGTGGGTTGACAAAACCGCTATTAAATCAACACAATATATTTGCTTATGCAGCTTGCTACCGTTAGTAGTGTGCTAGGTCTGGCCAGTATGCTCTTATCACCTAGCGGCAAGTGACTAGCCAATCGTAGTTTGCAAAAACACTGACATTTGCCTCGCCTTCCAGCAGGCCTTGGGTTGCCAACCTGAAATCTAATTGGTTAAAGCAACAATTTCATCAACACTTATTTTATGGCTCCAGAGTCTGCAGAACTGATTGTGAAGGCGTCCAGATCGATTTCTGACCCTGGTAACAAATGATGGCTGAAATGTGATTGGTTAAATGCTTAAATACGAAAACACACATCTAGGAGCAGCACAACAGAATCAGAATCAGAATACCTGATTGATGAACAGGGGGAAAGCATAATTCATGGACAAAATACAATTCACATTAGTCTGTGATTCAGATATTTTTAGGCCAGCAGAGAAGGCCATGCAGAACCTTGACGGCCCACCACGGCTAATATGACCTATATTGGTTTGGGTTTTTATTTAATTCCTGTTTTTAGACGCAGTGGTAATCGAGGACTTTATAAACAAAGATGTGTTGTTTTATGTAATGGGATTTGAGACGGAGCTCAACTTGATTTCTATGGCACAGGTCAATTGTCAACCCAGTTACAGCCGCTATACTGTGTTTGGGAAACTCCCCTCAAGAGTGTCAAATACTGAAAGTTTCTTCTCATTCTCTACCTGTGCAGGCAGGTCAGACGGCGCTGATGCTAGCTGTGAGTCATGGTCGTCAGGAGATGGTGGAGGCCCTTCTGGAGTGCGGCGGTGATGTCAACGTGCAGGACGACGAGGGTTCCACGGCGCTGATGTGTGCAAGCGAACACGGCCGAGCGGAGATTGTCAAACTCCTTCTCGAGCAGCCTGGTTGCGATATTTCCATCGTTGATAATGTGAGAATATTTCTTCAGTCACACGCCGTGTGTATGCCGTGTTGCCTGTCAAAATAAGAGCCTAATTATTATTTTTTTCGTGTACTTGCAGTACTGTATACCCAATATTTTACAATCGAGTTAATACAGGCATGAAAAAATATCCAAGAATGATGTGAATTGAGATAATTTTTTGTGCTGTGGACAGTGTTAGTGTGTATTACTACGAGCCAGTAGAATTTAGCATTCATGTTGATATAATATAAATATTAAATAAATAAAGAAGCCTGTGTAGAGTTTGCATGGTCTCCCCTGGCCCGCGTGGGTTTTCTCCGGTTCCTCTGTTTTCCTGCCACATTCCAAGAACATGCATGGCAGGCAGATTGAACAGTCAAAAATTGTCCCTGGGTGCGATTGTGAGAGCGAATGGTTGTTTGTCTTTGTGTGCCCTGCGATTGGCTGGCAACCAATTCAGGGTGTCCCCCGCCTAGTGCCCGAAGACGGCTGGGATAGGCTCCAGCACCCCCGCGACCAATGTTCCCCCTCAGCTCCGCGCGTGCGCAATTGCGCACTGCTGGCACATACTCAGCGCACAAGAACATCTATGCAGCGCACATTTTGCAATGTAACTCAATGAGTGACAGGTGTCCAGCCAATAATGCCGTACAGTTCACGTACTCTACGCAGCCAATCGGAGCAGAACGGTGCGAATGTGCCCTTCCCATACGCGCCGTGATACTGGCGTGAAACGGGTGTGTGTGGCCACAGTTACATATTAGTGATGAGAATTCCGGCTATTTTCCGAGAGCTGGTTCTTTTGGCTCGGCTCACTAAGAAGATCCGGCTCTTTTGGCTCCCAAATGGCTCCTCAGTTTGTTTGTTTGTTTGATTTTGTTGCTTAAATTAATTAAACACCAAAATTCATGTAAAATGATGTGAAAAACTAATTACTCATGTAAAAAATGCACTATATCCAATATTTTTATTTATATGGCTTGATTTATATGTACACAGAGAGCATCCACGAACTTTCACTTTCCCTGTGGTTACTCTGGTCTAATGATCAGCTGTCACTAATTTGCTTTTCAGATTAATAATGCTATCATACCAACTAGTAAAAACATAATAATTGAATAATAATATTTGTCCACCTGTCTACCCTAACCCCCCCCCCCCTTCTCACAGCTGCGTGTGTCTGTAATTCTCCCCTCCCGCCTCTACCACGGATATCGACCAATCACATGCGGCTTTAACCGAAGACTGGGGGTGGGGAATAGAGGACAAAAAAAGTCGGCTCCCTTTTCCGGCTCCTTGTTAGGAACCGGCTCTCTTCGTTCACTTCAGAGATCCGGCTCTAAGAACCGGCTCGTTCGTGAACGACACATCACTAGTACACATCTGATGTTGCTCACAGTGGTCCTCAGCGTGCTCAGGGAGCTTGTGTGTCTGCTCAGACACATGAAAAATTACAGGGAACATTGCCCGCGACCCTAAAAGAGTTATAAGCGGTCCGAAAATGGATGGATGGATAAATAAGGACAAAGTGCATGAACAAAATGTCCGTTTCCATGAACATCCTGAAAAAAGAAGTCCAGCCTTTGATAATCTCTTTTTTTTTGTTCTTCTCCCATTGGACTGCAGGATGGCAGCAACGCTCTCTCCATCGCGCTGGAAGCTTCTCACAACGACACTGCTGTGCTGCTCTACGCCCATTCGAACTATGCAAAAACTCACTCGACTGTGGTAAGATGCCCCTCCTCGATGCTAAAATTTGTCCACACACAAACAATGCTGTAATGGCAAGAAAGATCAGGCAAGCCATATATTTCAGGTAGTAGCAAGAATGAACGTTATAAATATGGTACCTACTTTTCAGGGTTTTATTATAACACATGTAAACAATTATGCAGTGGTTTACTGCCCCCTAATGGAATAATACTGCTCTTACATCGCCATTTTTGAAGCGGTACGGTAGTGATTTCCATCCAGGGTGCCTTGCCATTTTAGATTATCAGCGGTTCCATAGCAAAGTTTCCAATTTTACTCAATTTGTCCAAAACCTAATGACATGAATTTACAAATATATCTTTGCTTACTTATCTATGGCATTGACATGAAAGTGACAGGACGAGCAATCAAAAGCTCTTCCATTAGTTGCCAAAAGATGCAATAAACTGTGGAATCATCTGCCAGTCATCCAACTGAATCAATCTTGCCTTCCCGTTTGTCAATTTAGTTTCAATGAACTGAGATGAGTACATCATTTCAATATTCATAGCTTTTGTGACATTTTTGTAGATGGTATAACGTGAAATTGTTGTCATGAAGAGAATTCTGCAGGGCCTTGAAATTCCCGCACATTTTCAGAATTAGACGGATTCTGTTGTGAAAGATATGATAATCACAAAACCTCTATTTTTACATGAAAAAATAATTTTTTCCCAGCTTTAAGAGACTTTCCCGGCGACCGTGCCTCAGACGGCTTGATCACAATCAGAATCATCTTTATTGCCAAGTATGTAGAGCACACAAGGATACAGCTGGAGACAGGGTGTGTGACGCCAGCTGAGCGTAGATGTTTTGTCTGCAACTCGGCACAGCCGACAAGATCTTAACGCGGGCTAAAAATAGTGTGACCTGGCACCGTGTACGTGAATTTTACAGATGAACAACATTGCCATACTTCCTATTTTTATGACATTGCAAGGAATGGCTTATGGCACTATTGTCCAAGTCAAGGTCCGGGAGCCAAATCTGGGCTGCCACATCATTCTATTCGGCCCGCAAAAGCAAATCAAACTTGTCAAATTCCATGATGTTTGCTCAAGTCCGAAACAAAATTTCAAATTGTCCCATGTAAATCACAATAACAGTCATTATTTTTGACTTCACATTTGAAAACTAGTTATTCAGTAATTTGTTGTGCATTCTGTATGTAATATGCGGAGAACATGAAACATTCTAATGGTTTCACCAAATTCATAATGGCCCTTGAGAAGAAATAGTAACCAAAATGTGGCCCATGGCAAAAAAAAATAATTTGACACCCTTGCCTTATGACAGTGTACTATGCCACCAAGATATCAAGTATGGATCACATGGGAGGACGCATTTACTGGATCACGTACAAGGAAAAAGCATTCCGAACTACTGAAATTGAAGTTATGGAATTATAGATTGCCAGGTATTTCTAAGTCTGCATTTATGAAATGGTTTTATTCTGATGACATTTTAAGATATTGGATCAGATGATGTAAGTAAACTGTAACAAGATCATCATTGTTTCATTGTATAGCACACCCTTTTTGTGCCAATTTTGTGAGGAGGTATCCCAGAAGTTTTTTTCTGCCTATAAAGTCTTGGCTCTATAAAGTTTTGTTAATCATGCTTTGCATTTTGGGTTTCAGGGAAGCACAAAGTCTCAAAGGAGCCCGACCAGCGGCCATAAGTCCTGGCCTGTAGAGTAACACGACAACAGTGGAAAAGTGACGCAAACTGGATCCAGGCTGTGAACTGCTCCACTGGAATTGGCCAAAGTCTCAATCAGTGACGTGCAGTCAGGGGAGGCAGGTGAGGCCGTGCCTCACCTGTCATCATGAAAATATCAAATGAAAAAAGAAATTAAACAGTTATATTTATTTAGTGATTTGTACTTTAAAGTTCTTTTCCATTTAACTTCACATTTTTTTTTATTTTTTTTTCTCAAAATCGCTGAATTTTCACATTTACCATTCAAATGCTAAGTAGAGACGAGCGGTGAGGCAGCAGCCGGCTGAGCCTCACCATGGATTGCGCAATGACTATGCGAACTGTGCTGGGTTGCTCTGCAGTGAGACCGCATTGCTGTGTCTCTGCATATCGCTATTAAAGTGTTCAAACACTTAGCATATGAACTAAATTTCTTCAGTTTAGCTGGTGTATATAAAGTAGTCACTTTACATTATAAACACTGCACTACGATGTTTATTTTATTTTATTTTTATCAAAACTGTGTGCATAGGTGAGGCACACAGTTCTCCTGCCTCATGACAGGGGGCGCTGGTGATTACAGAGATTCTTCTTGCGCCTCCTCGGCTGCAGAATAATAGAATTAGTGAGAGCAAGCTACAGTAAACAGTTAGCAAGTTAAGTGCAAACATCCAGTCATTTTTTCGTGTTGCTTGGCTTTATTTTCAGAATGGTGGATTACATACCTAAATTGAAAGAAATAGAGAGACTTTTAAAACTGAAGAAAGATAAGGAAGGCTTCTACAAAGAAGGTATAGATGCCTTTCTTGGATGATGGACTTCATTTCAAGTAAAGGTAACACAATAATAACGTTTTTTTAATTCTTGTTTTTATGCTACAGTTTATATAAAGAATGCGGACATGACATTTTAAACAAAACATGTTAACTCTTGCCAATCAAATGGTGAATAAGCTACTCTGTGGAGTTCATATGTTTGTAAATCTCACTGTGATGACGTCAGTGCCTCACCAGCCATGAACCTCACCGCACGTCACTGGTCTCAATGTATTTATATATTGTAATATGCCCTGCATTTAAAGCATTGTTCATATGAGATAAGATGTCCATAAAGAAAAATGAAAGTTATATTGTGTTTGAATAATTAGCTTTTTTTGCATATCAGTTACAGGAGACTGTTCTATTTACTGTCCACTAACATTTTCTATTCGATGGGCAACACCCATTGCAGCATAACACTGCCGATTTCATCTTTAAGTCACCTCAGTTTCTTGAGAAAATTCACACGATTAGCTGTCGCTGAGCAGATATGCCAAAAAAAAGCACACATCATATTACATCATACAGTGATACCTCGGTGTACAAACCCCTTGGCTTAGGAACTTTTTGGTTTACAAACGTTGAATTTTACCTTGGCATCTGAACTTTTTTCGGGATACACACCGAGCTGCCTCATTGAGTGATGTGTGGTTCGCGAATGAGCCCGTTCTTCTAACAACAAAATAGCAGCCGAGTGTTTTTGTGCCCTATTTTCCCGCCCCCAGTCTTCGGTTAAAGCCACGTGATTGGTCAAGAACGCAGCAGTGAGGGGATGGGGGTGACAGACAAACAGACAGTAAGGCTGTTGAACCTTAAAGAGACAGGCAGACGACAGAGAGAGAATGAGCAAATCGATAGAAAACAGTGACATTTGGACTCGTTTCAACTTTGATAGTTCAAAGGCAGAGTGTAGACTGCAAGGTTAAAATATCCGATCAATCATGGTCTACAAATAACCCGCACAAGCCATCTGTACACCTGATGCAAAATGCTATTAACCCAGCTAAACAGAACACAATTAATGAGGACCTAGGTAAAATTATCAGAGAGAAAGCACCGACAAGGGATCATTCCTCAAGATGGTGAAAGAAGAAGGTTATGTTCCTCATTAAGTGTTTAATGCTGATGAAACCAGTCATTCTTATTTTATTATACATAAAATAAGGTATAGTTTGTGTAGTTTTAAAGCTTACAAAATTAGAAAGTAGGAAATTATGTTTTATGGGGACCTGGGAACGGATTATTCTCATTTTAATGGTTTCCTATGGGAAATTAATTTTTGGGATACACACTTTTCGCCTTACACACGGTCTGGGAATCAATTAAATTCGTAAGCCAAGGTATCACTGTAGACGTATGATGCCTAATGAATGTACTGTATGACTTTGTGATAAATAAATGTTCATCTTAAAATACAATAAGAAAACATTTGTCTCACAATATTATTATATTCTCATTTACATAATCAACATTGTGAAAGGTCGAAAATAGAGGAACAATAGGTATTTCAATGAATATAAAATGTACATATAGAAATATTAATGGGTGAGTGCATCAATCTCTGCCTGAAGGAGCTAACCACCGCTCTCAGGTTGGCCTGGAGGGGGTGGGAAAGTCTGTCTATCATAGCTGTTAGCTTAGCAAGCCTCCTCCTGCGGACCACCTCCTCCATAGTGGCCAGTGAGCAGCCCACGACATCCGTAATATGCCCCACCACCCAATATACTGTATTGTGTACTACACAAAAAAAAAATATATATACACAGACATACAATCAGGAGAAATGTTTCCACCAAACCGTTTCCTCAATTTCTCGGTCATCTAATGCCTGGTAGCATTCAGAATTTATTTTGTGACCAAAGAAAGAGAGAAAAAAACATCGTATTTGTGCCACAGCAATTGATGTACATTTTTGATTCTATTTTATTTGTTTTGTAATGTCCAATGTGTTTCTTTGTTGACACCAGCTTACTGTTTTGCCCTGAGCTCCCCGAAAAGTCCTGGTCAGGGCTGTCCCACTTTTGAGGATTTCAACATGAAGAAAGCAGAAATATTTTTTTAAAGTTTATTTTCAGTGTACAATAGTTTTTAAAGGACAACCGACGCCCCGGACAAGTTGTGTCCATAATTTGTAAAATCACTTCAAATGACTTCTGCTGAGCGTATTTTACAAAGATTCCACGACATATAGTGATATTTTCCGTTTTAAGACTCACGTTGAATATTCAGGAAGTCTTGTTGTCGAGTTGATGACGATGCCTGACATGACATCACGTCTGGAACGCCCCTGATCGAGAAAGCGACGCACAATGCATTTTGGCTACTTTGTTTGGTCTGAAAACTTCGCGTTGATCCGTGTTGATGGCAAAATTAGAAAGAAAAAACATAAATAATGCGATGGTGTAATCGTTGTGTGTTGCACCAAGACTAATATTTGATACGAGTTGACACAAATTCCCAGCAGAAAATTCAGCTCATGTCCAACGGAGCTTGGGCGCCATCTTATGCATTTTCTGGGAGCTACATTGGAGTCCAGACGCCTCAAAATGAGACGGAAGGACATCCTTAATCGATTGCAAATATATATGCTTTCCTCTTCAGAACTATTTGAATCATATTCATAACTGGATGAGTAAAAAAAAGCATCTTCTCCGAATCTGAAGCCATTGTTTTGATTCTCGAGCAAGGCAAGACGTCTTGGCGTGACATCACGAACAAGGGGGCGGGGCCTTCTGAAACTGGCCACTTCCGGGTTCAATTTGAAGTCGTTTTTGGACACTTTAAGTCATTTTTATTGGTGTTTTGCATTTGACTAAAAATATCAACGTGCGTGTTTTGGGTATTTTAGATGCTATAAAACGTTTTTCTGATGTCAGTTAGGAAACAAAAAAATGGTGTCGTTTGTCCTTTAAGTGTAATCGTTTGTCTCAGCCTTGACATATCTAACTGTATCCAGCCGGCCCGCCATGCTTTGACTGAAGTTTTTAATCAAGCTTGAGGCATTTGCTTACATTTTCCAGCAGAGTTGAGCTCGGTCGTTTTTACCAATTGCACGTTAAAATTTTAGAAAGAAAAAAGTAAATTATGACCACACTTAACTTACCTAACTTCTGTGCATATGTGTGTAATCTGTATACAAACTGCAAAGTATGTGTGATATGATTGACTGTCGATCAGTCAAGGGTGTCGTCTGCCTATTTCCAGAAATCATCTGGAAAAATATGCCCTACATTTTTGTCGGTGTTTCAACGGAATGTAGTTGTGATGCTACTATTTTATAAATGTCCCATCGATGATCCAAATGATGATGGAGGTTTGATGAACTTTTTTACTTGTGCTGTTTAAGTCAAATGCGTGCCACGTGACTCAAGACGTGACCCCTTTCCCTCATTTGTGGACCATCTCAGCTTCACTTTCTGCACTAACCGTCTCTATATTCTAGGATTAAGAAAAGATATCAAGCCTATAAACCACATGTTGGAAATAAAGTTATCTCAAATTTCTACAATTTTCTCCCCTTCGAGGCCAATATTGTGTACTATACGTGAGCGGATGAAAATACTGTGACAGGGTTTTTGTCATGTTTTCGTCATTGTCACTCGAAACCAGGACCCACAGAATATGGAGATTTAGGACTAGCTACATAGAAAATGCAATTTTAAATACAGTAAAGTCTCGTTATATCGATAGTACTGCTTATTACGATACTATTTCTATGAACTCAAGGAGAAAATTACATGCCAGCAGGATCGGATATATCGATAGTCCGGTTATATCGATATTTTTTCAGACTCCCGAGAATATCGATATAACGAGACTTTACTGTAGATGGGATTTGAAGGTGGAATCGATGTTACGAATGTTGCGAGGAAGTGAGTTCCAGAATTTGGGGGCAGAGCAGTACCTATACCTAGCTAGCTAGATAGCCAGATAGCTAATAGATAGCAAGTACATAGCTAGCTAGGTAGCCAGCTAGATAGCCGGCTAAACAAATAAAAAGTGAACTTTTCACACACACACACGCACCACCGTTACTTCAGAGCAATTACCAGGAGATAGAATGCTAGCTAGTTAGCTAATAATAATAACAACACTAATACATTTCATTCATAAGCCTCTTTCGAAACTCTCAAGGTCACTTTACAGTCACAGGATAAGTTTTTCTGTGAGTGAGCAGCGGCAGCCACACGCGCCAGCATTCACTCAACCCGGAAGAACTAAAATAGATAGAAAGCTAGCTAGCTGGCTATCTATTAGCGAGCTAGCTAGCTTTCTATCTATTTGAGTGTTGAATGTTTAGTATCCAATTATCTGCTTGGTTCTAAGCACTCAGACAAATAATGTGTGTTATTTTCTGATTTAAGTACAGTAACAACCAAACTAAATGCAAGTTTATGAGTGGAGATTGGCCACAGCCCATTTTGTCCTAGAAACATTTCTTTTCTGTAAATATTAATGTGCGCTTTTACTTCTGAGCTAATTGGATGAATAGTTTTGGAAACAAAGGAGTTGCTTGCATTTACAGTAAAGTCTCGTTATATCGATATCGGATATATCGATAGTCCCGGTTATATCGATACTATTTCTATGCACGCACGGAGAAAATTACATGCAAACAGGGTCGGATATATCGATAGTCCCGGTTATATCGATATTTTTTCGGACTCCCTTGAATATCGATATAACGAGACTTTACTGTATTTCATGTGGGAAAAAACAGATTTGACTACAATGTTTTATATATAACAACATTTAAAATAGTTTAAATAAATATTATAAATATTCACATTTTCGCTACAGCTCACGTTATACTTTATGTCGATTTCTCCCCGAAAAAGATTTTTCCATCTACAATCGACAGAGGCGGCAGCGGCATCCTTTGGACAAAAAATGTGCTTGTTGGGACATCACCGTGAGGAAAAGAACTGCGGGGGCTGCGTCTCCTATTTTGTCTACAATGTCCTAGCATTTTTTTTAACCACTTCCTTCCACACCACTTCTTTCATTATGTTGATCTGTGAAGTGGAACGTAATGCTGGCGGAATAGAGAGGTCAGGGGCTCCCCACTGCCTAGATACATACAGTCTAATATTAGAACATTTCCTTGATTTGTTAGCAGCATCTCTGCTGAATCCCAAAGCACATGGCAACAAGCCGGCCAATAGCATTTCAATAGCGCCCGCTAAGCACCTCGCTCTGTATAGCAACAGTGGCATCCTTTTTATATTTATTTTTTTACGAGCGGCTTTTTTTTTCCTCCTTCCTCCTCTCCCACCGACTCATTCTGAGGCTTCTGACCCCCACTGAGCTGCCACACTATGCTCTTCTCATTGGGAAAAAGAGTTCCAGTGAGAAGAGAGCACGACTTCTGTGTTTATCTTTGCCTTTCTTCTACTTCTGAAATGCTGACATTTTGTTAGAGGGGTTTTAAATTCTTTTTTTAGGGGGGGAGTGACTTTCTGATATGATCTGAAATCGGCACTTTTATCTGGCAACCACTCAAAAAGTTTAGTCTTCTTTATTTTCAGGCATTTCAAAGAATAAACCAAAATGGGAAAAGTCCTGGAAAATACTTTGGCATCATCAGAAATGTCTCGCTGGAGAAAAAAAGACAGAACCAGGAGGAATGACATCGCCGGAAGAACTTGTATTCAGACGGGATATACAAACGCCGGGAGGAGGAGGAGGAGGAGGATTTCCAAAGATGGAGGATACAGGAGGAGAGGCGGTACGGGATAGGAGGAGTGGAAGGACATAAGATGGCGTGAGGAGCAAAGCCAGTGGTTGGTTTGATCCGAGCCACGTGTGCGTCCAGCAACGTCTCTTCGTTGCTTCACGGATGTCGACGAAACGTTTACTTCCTCTGATGGCCGGCCGGGCTCTTCGGTCCTGGACCAGGTAAGTGCGTAGCTGCATCCCACTGGCGTTTCCAATGACGGCTCCATTTCGAAGGCAATTGGGGTAAAAAGTTGCATGCGCCAAACTTCCACGTACGTTGAGGCTACATAGCATATGTAACGAGGCAAAGTGGAGGATGAAGGCTTCGTGCAAATATGGCGAATGTCAATCGTCCCGTCCGTAGAAACCATTCGATCCATCGTTTTCATGCGATGAAGATTAGCTACTTGGCGATCGGAGTTCGGACAAACGTGTCAAAGAGATATTTGCTCTGCATTTTAACCTCATTTTTATATTATTTCAATTTTCATTGATTTTTTTTTATTTTATTTTTTAATTTATCAATTATGGAGCAAACAAGATTAGTCGTCATGGAAATCCACTCGAAATAGGTTTCAAAGCTGTTTTCGGAAAAGTGGAATACGCAATTGGTCGATCATAAAGATCATCGAGAACATTATCGACAAGTTACTTTGGGATATTTACGTCTCTGATTGCTCTCTCGCGACCAAGAAATGCCACTTTAAAAACTGCTTCGTTTCGCTTGAAATATTTCTAGCGACCGATGTACGATCTTCGACGATCTATAGTTTTTCGATTCAACATTAGGCTTCTTTAAAGGAAGCAGAAAATATCCCCAGTAATGTCGTACAGTTCACAGAAAAAGCAAGGAACAAAAAAAAAAACAGTTCTGAAAACCACAAATGCAGAATCTGAATGCCTTAATCAGTAACCTTGATAAAGGTTTTGTGCTGGTTTATTTTTCCTGTTTTTTTCCCCTTTGGAAATTTAATCACGCCCATCCCCCCATTTAATCCTATTCGGGCAATATGAGCATGATTAAGACACATTTTTTGTGACTATGAAAACAATCCCTAAATACAATGGTGGTTATAATTGGTGTGTATGGCGAAGAAAACCCAACACCCGCCTCTTTGTATTTGACATCCATTGGCGCATCATAAATTGCTGACTAATTCCAAAGATTTGGGATAAGAATAAGGGTATAATGGTGAATTTAAAACAAACCCCAAAAATATTTGGCTTTCTATCGGCTTATTTTGATGTTGACGGGGTAGCAAACATTTGATATCATATTTATTTTTGCAATACTTTGTACATGAATAGATGTCGACACCACTATAACTCATTCACTGCCAAACGTGCAGAAATGTGTCCAATCCAGTGCCAGGGTTTTTGTCATTGTCACTTGAATGCCAGGATAAGACTTGTGTCCCTTTGTGGCTACAGAACAAGCAACTCGCTCAGTAAAAGGCTCCCAAACACAAAATGGTCATCGGCACAGCAACAATCAAAAAAGCTAAACAATACTCAACATTTGATGACAATGCTCTGATCTTACCGTGAAATGGGCATATCTTTCCCTCTTAATTTCAATTGTGCCAGTGCCAAGCCTGGATAACTACAGTGGATAGTGTCAGGAAGGGCATCCGACGTAAAAGCTTGGCGAAAACAAACTGCTGAAGATATTGGACACTGATTCGCTGTGGCGACCTATGAAGGGGAAAGCCGAAAGGAAAAGAAGAAGACTTGAATCCCAGGACCCACAGAATATTACGTTTTAGGACTACATAAACATTCAATGCAGTGTAATAAAGTTTAGACTCTTCTTTCATCAGAAAAAAAAGTTAATTCCTAAATGATATGGGTCTGAAGTTATATGAGCTTGAAATGTGGGTGGCTGTCCAAAATACAATGCCATACATACACATTAGTTGATATAGCGCTATAAGAACAGCTGAAGCTGAAACAAAGCGCGAACATGGAAAAAAAGGAAATACTGCACACTTATGGAAGGTGCAAAAAATTGCCAGAGGTCTGGCCATCACTTTATCGGCACCCAAGCAGGAAAAAACAAAACCCGAACAAATTCGGGAATGGCGCTCAACGTCATATTTTCAATTCCCGAATAAATTGGTGAATGGCAATGAATGAGTTAAAGAAAATATTTTCCCCATTAGCGGTATAGACAGAAGAAAATGTCGAAATGTTGAAACTGGTTATAAGAATAAAACAAGGGCATGTGTCCTGTCCGATTACACTTGATTACACTCAAGCGTAGCTCTTTTTTCAACTTTAGGACCCAAAGGGGGAGGAACTCTTTGAATATATTTGTCACGGTTTGCAAGGTGGTGATGGTGGTTGTGGGTCCCAAAAAAGCAGGCAGGAGGGAGCAGCCGGATGTATTTGACAAATTGTATTAAAATAAAGTCAGCAGGAACAAAATCTAAAACATCAAAGTCATCCGAACAGAAAAGTACAAAGTATCAAAGAAAACCATGAGCAAATATCTGCCGAGATGAAACAAACCTGACAGGGTGCAGCATACACACTACACAGTGACCCGACACCGAATAGTCGTGTCACCAGAAGTTGCCAACCAGATCGTGACAATATTTGAGATGGATGTGCTTCAAAAGTTAGCTCGATAGATTGATCGTTAGTTATTCATCCCATATGGGAAATTCAATACCTGTTGTTTAAAAATAGAGGTTATGCAATGCTGACGGTGTGCTTTCACTCTTTTCAGGCTGCTCACTTTCAGCAGGTTTGCAGCTCAGCAACGTGATGTCGGGAATTAAATGAGCCAATCATTGCACCCAGCAAAGCACAACAAGCTGAACAGACAATGTCACTCTGTCTAAGGATTGGCTTCAATGAAGGATTCGGGCAGGGGAACCAGCACTTTTTCTTGACCAAATGGCATCTATGAAATCTGCGCCATCTCGCTTGCTATCGCTGGCCGTGAGTGTGTCGGGAAGCTGATAGCATGTGATCGACAGCACCGAAGGACCCAGCATCCTGCTGCTATACCACCTCAATTAAACCCAGCCGTTCGTCTTTGCCGGGGAAAATGGCAGATGCAGGTTTACGGATGCGCACGGCTGCGGCCGAGTTCCAGGCTGCAGATTTTCTCACGTCACCAACGGCATCACTCAACCTGGAGGATGACGAGACCGAGGAAACTGCAGATGAGCCCGGAGTCAATTCTGCAAGTCCTCCTACAACGTCATCGTCGTCTAGCCAATCACAACAAGAGACTGGGATATGTTCAGCGTCATGCTCTTATCCATCACCACCGGGTCAAGGTAAAAAAAATCAAGCTGCCGTGTCCTGACACGAGATGCTTATGGATTGCGGTGCGGGAAAAGCAGCCATTTCTATTTCAAAAGTACATCAGGCAGCTGATTTATTAAGGACAACCGACGCCTCTGGACAAGTTGTGTCCATAATTTGTAAAATCACTTCAAATGACTTCTACTGAGCGTACAAAGATTCCACCGCATATAGCTATATTTTATGTTTTAAGACTAACGCTGAATATTCAGGAAGTCCCTTTTTTGAGTTGATGACGATGCCTGACGTGACGTCACGGAGAAAGCGACACACAATGCATTTTGGGTACTTTGTTTGGTCTGAAAACTTCGTGTTGATCCGTGTTGATGGCGAAATTAGAAGGGAAACACATAAATAACGCGATGGTGAATCGTTGTGTGTTGCACAAGACTACTATTTGATACTAGTTGACACAAATTCCCAGCAGACAAATCAGCCCATTTCCAACGGAGCTCTTGTGCATTTTCTGGGACGCTACATTGGAGTCCTGACGGCTCGAATTGATACGGAAACATTGCAAACATTTATGCTTTCCTCTTCAGAACTATTTGAATCATATTCATAACTGGATGAGTAACAAGAAAGCATCTTCTCCGAATCTGAAGCCATTGTTTTGATTCTAGAGCAAGGCAAGACGTCCTGGCGTGACATCACGAACAAGGGGGCGGGACATCCTAAAACTCGGCATCTCCAGGGTCATTTTGAAGTACTTTTGAGACACTTTAACTCATTTTTATTGGTGTTTTACATTTGACTAAAAATATCAGCCTGCGTGTTTTGGGTATTTTAGATGCTATAAAACGTTTTCATGATATCAGTTAGGAAACAAAAACATGATGTCGGTTGTCCTTTAAGTCAAACTGTCTTTTAGCTCATACGAAGGAATGAAAACATAGTGTTAAAAATAATTAGAAAACAATTGTTGAATACAATTCCTTTTTGGACGCTGGTCAACTTTCGATCCGTAAACTATTTTCTGCTTAGGGAATAGAAATACTTCATAACAGGAAAGAAATATTGTACTCCGCTGAAGACACCTTGCTAAATCGGCTCCTTGATCAGGATGAAGCAATAAGAATCGTAAAAGATCGTTTTCTGCTTGTGAAAATGAGGTTTCTTGGTTTTTTGAGACACATTGAGGTCTTGCGTGACATGCCGATTTCATGCTTAATGAACAATTTCTGCTGAGGTTTTTGTGCGAATTTAGAGAAGTGAGCTGCTTTGGTCAAGTATTTTGTGAAAACACGGTATAAATCACATTAATTCATTCACTGCCAGACGACAAATTTCTTTAAAAAACAAAGCAAGAAGAACACAACACACGGTCCTGAAATTTACACTGGAGTCTATTTGGAATAGTTTAAATTTGTCATCTTAATTGTAGTTTAACTCATTCACTGCCAGACGTGCAACAATGTGTCCACTCCAGTGCCAGGGTTTTTGTCAATGTCATTTGAATTCCAGGACCCTTAGAATATTGAGTTTTAGAGCCACATAAACATGTAATGCAGTGTAAGAAACCTTAGACTCTCTTCTTTCATCAGAAAAAAAGTGTTAATTCCTAAATGATATGGGTCCGGAGTTATCTGAGCTTAAAATGAGGGCAGCTGTCCAAAATACAATGCAATGCTTACATATTGGTTTATATAGTGCATTAGCAACAGCTGAACATGGAACAAACCTCTCAGATGGAAAAAGGGAATTTCTGCCCCCTTGTGGATGGGAAAAACATTGGTAGAGGCCATGGCCAGTGCTTTATCGGCACCCAAGCATGAAAAAAAACAAAACCCAGCACTCTACGTCATATTTTCAATTCCCCCAAAAAATTGTGAATGGCCGTGAATGTATTAAAACAACATTGCCTTCTTAAAAAAATTGCTGGGGAAAAAGTAAAATCAGTCAAATTATAGTTAGGATCATTCACCATTTGGAAAGTAATTCTCTTGACCAAATTTGACACAACAAAAATTTACCTTTGATATGACGATGTTTTATGCCTTTTGGTTTTAATTCCATTTGCACTCCACGCGACTTTTAATTCTGCCCCGCGAGTATTTACAGAAGAACTCAATTGTTACTTGGGTATCGCTGGGGAATGTGAGGTTATTGTTTTACAAAATATGAGCGTTCTCTTTTCTGCTTGAATGACAGACGGTTCATCGGATCACCTGTCAAGTATTTCCTATTTTTCATGGACACGTTCACAGATGGTGTGTGTGTGAAATAAACCATCTGGCTAAAATGTGTTTGTGCGTGTGGAATAAATCAGATCAGCGAGTGAGCACAAATATCATTTACAATTACAGAGTAAATATAAGATATAGAACTCAGGTGTACTGGACACCCAAACAGATTTGTGAAAAAAAAGAAATTCCTTTTTGAGTATAAAACTATGACAGAATATACCCATAAATATAGATTCTTCATTTGAAATGTGAGATGTTTTTTTTTTTTCCCAAATGGAATTTATAACAGGTGTCTTAAAGGACAACCGACGTCTCCGGACAAGTTGTGTCTATAATTTGTAAAATGGCTTCAAATGACTTCTACTGAGCGTATTTTAATAATATTATAATAACGCATATTTTACGTTTTAAGACTCACGCTGAATATTCAGGAAGTCTTGTTTTTGAGTTGGTGACGAGTCCGTACGTGACGTCACTAAAGGACCACCCCTGACCGAAAAAAAGACACATTGTAGCAGTCCTTCCATCACGCAATGTATTTTGCTGTACTTGTTTGGTCTGAAAACCTTGTGTTGCACCCAAAAGCCGCCAGAAGAGGGCGTCCTAGCTCCATATAAGGAATTTATCAGCCTGTGGAAACGGAGGTGGGCACAGGAGGTCGCCATTTTGTGCCTCTTTTCTGGGACGCTACATTGCAGTCCAGATGCCTCAAAATGACACTGAATAAATTCTTTAATCTTTAATTAATTCTTTAATTAATGTGTGTTTTCCTCTTCAGAACTATTTGAATCATATTCATAACTGGATGTGTAACAAGAAAGCATATTCTCCAAATCAGAAACCATTGTTGTGATTCTCCAGCAATTCAAGACGTCTTGGCGTGACGTCACGAACTGGGGGCGGGACTTTCTGAAAATGCCCAATTCGCAGCTCAATTTTTTGCAGATTTTGGACACTTTAAGTAATTTTTATTGGTGTTTTGCAATTGAATAAAAATATCATACTGCGTGTTTTGGGTATTTTAGATGCTATAAAACGGTTTTCTGATGTCAGTTAAGAAACAAAAAAGTGACGTCGGTTGTCCTTTAAAGATATGTCACTGCCTAGTAATGCCACGGTGTAACAAAGTCATTATAGCGGCGGATCTGTCTTATGCAGAGTGCCAGCCTTTGAGTCGCCAGTTAAAAATAAATCAATAAATAATGATAATAAATACAGCTGCGGCATTCGGGGTGTGTGTCAGGGGATTCGTTGGGTCTGGAAATTCTTCCTGTCTGGCTGCCAAAGACATTAGTTAGAAAACTCGATTACAAATGATTATGTTAATTCGCACCGACATTTTGTAACAGTGCAAAAGTGCCAAACATATCACGCAGGCACATTTTTGGGTGAGTCAACATTGCCTGAGAAATTGATAAAAAGCTTTGATTTTAATCGAAGCAGTCATCGCGTATGTTGACGACCATTAAGTCAAATGTAAATTTTTTTTTGTATTTTCTCCGGGTCCTCCAGTTTCTTCCCACATTCCAAAAACACACATAGCAGGCTGACTGAACACTCCAAATTGTCCCCCGGTGTAAGTGTGGGAGTGAATGGTTGTTTTGTTTTGTCTTTCATCAGAAAATAACAGTCAAATCTAAAATTATATGGGTCTGGAGTTAGCTTAAAATGGGGGCGGCTGTACAAAAGGCCAATGCTGCCCCCTCATGGTAGAAAAAAATGTTAGATGTCTGTCCAGCGCTTTATCGACACCCCTTTGCCAGAAAAAACAAAACTCGAACAAATTCGGGAATGCCGCTCCACGATTTGCTTTTCAATTCCTGAATAAAATACGTGAATTTCAGTGAATGAGTTAAATGCTCAATTGGGGTCTCCAGAAATATATAAATATTTATATTAGGTTTATTTAGGGCAAGGATTAGAGTGTTCGGCTCTTTCTAATAATAAGAGGTCACGCGTGATCTTCGTGCGACATACTGCCTTGGCTATAAACAGTGATTTCACGAATGTCTTTCCTTGCCATCATCAAGTGTCAAAGGTGTAAACTTTCATCAACTGCTAATGTCATGCAGTGGACTCCGCACACATATAAAGGTCAGACACGCGATGCCATGTACCAGGGGATTAAATGGTTTCTTCATAGGGTGTTATACATACAGTACGTATGAAGACACACCACTCTGACACGGACACGATAAACACAGAGCAGCAGCTCTCGGGTCTTTTCAGCGTAACTTGAAATCTCTATGCGGACAGCTGTTGTTTGTGAGGCAAAGCGAGGCGAGGTTGAGCTCGATTCAACATGGATTCTGGCCCACTGCTCCTGAGCGTAGAGGAGTGTCAGTAATGGTATTCTCGGAAGTCAGACAGTGTCACCTGTCAGTAGACGAGTCTGGGCAGATTCTCAGCCGTGGCGTACGACTAAGCAACAGAACTGTATCCCTTTGCGCAGTCCCAGTCAGAAGGACATCAGTGTGTGAACAACACAGACATGGTACTGGATTGTCATTTCTTGACCGTTCTGGGTGAGCGGCATGGCTAACGCTGGACCGTTCCGAATTTGATGTTGCAGTGTTGTCGGAGCCAAAAATGAACAGGAACGACGGCGAGACTCAGTCTCCGATGGCTTTTCTGCAGGACCTTCCCACCACAGCGGACACTAATAACGATGTGTTTCAAGACTTGGGAAACGTCCCCAAGGAAGACGGTACCCGCCTCAACTTGCTTAGTCAAAGGGAATCTCTGTTGTGTCAGTATGCATTTTGAATCATGGATCTTGTACATCTGCATATCGATGTTTTCTTAAACTTAAGAGTTTACGACCACAGATGTAATTCTCCAACCTTGTAACATTGAAGATATATCTCTTTCAATCAATCAAACGCTTGCATACACAAGCATGCATGAATATTAACAACAATGGACAAAACTCTGTGGAAAATTATTTAAAAAAATGGAGTGTTTTGTGTACAGGGATCCCAGCCAATAACATCCTCCCAAAAGCGATGGCTGCATGCCATTTCTGCTCTGAGCAAAAGCAACTGGCTGATGCAGAGTGGTACTGGGGCAACATCTCAAGGTGCGCAACAGGGTCTTCTCTCTAGATCGACAATGGAAACTTGAACTGCTCAGTCATTATAAGTGAGATGTTTAAATACGTGCATGTCCCAAAGTAGAGATACGCACTAGACAACTTTTGTTAGCTAATATTCTTTAGTGCACGTCGGCCCCAGAAATGAGAATTTGTTGCTGAAAATATGTTTGTCCACGTTATGTTGTTGACCAGAGATGAAGTGAATGGAATGATGAGAAACACACCGGATGGCACATTCTTGGTCCGTGACGCTTCCAGCAAGCTCAAGGGAGAATATACACTGACATTGAGGTAAGGAATCAGAGTCGTTTGTGGTGCATATTTAACTCATTCACTGCCATTCACCAATTTGGAGGACATTGATTCATTCATTTCAAACTCATATAACTCCAGACCCATACAATTTAGGAATTAACTATTTGTTTCTGATAAAAGAAAAGGGTCTAAGGTTTCTTACGCTGCAGTGAATGTTTATGTAGTCCTAAAACTCAATATTCTGCAGGTCATGGAATTCCAGTGACACATGACAAAATCCTTTGCACATCTGGCAGTCAATGACTTAAATAGAAGCATTTATTACTTTGTATATTAATATCACTTGTCACTTATATACACTACAGTAAGATTGGAAATAATTCACTCCAAGTTACGTATCAGCAGAGGTGGGCGTTCCATCCTGAGATGGAACAGTCTGTCTGCCTGTCCTTGTCCGTGAAAAACAACCATTTTGGGGACAGAGAACGAGATATTTTTTTCAAAGGACAGACTAGCCAAGGACAGGAATGACTTTTCTTCAATCCTTTTAATTGTCCTTTTCCAGGTCACATATCTACGGGCACCCATTTCATGACTATGTTTGTATGCGTTAGGGAGTGACACTGCTTTGCTACAAATGGACTGTGCTTTAAAATGACAAGGACGGACAGGGACAGGAGAGGACATTTCTATGACAAAGGACAGAAGCATAATGACGAAAGGGTATCGAGGTCGCGGACGGAGGACGGTTTGGCAAATAGGGTAAAATGCCCATCTTCTCTAAACTCCAAGACCTTTGTTGCTTTCATGTAAACATGCTCATAATTTTCAACAATGGGCAGTGGGCTGCAATTTACAAAATCAGACGACTATTAGTTCGGCCTGAGCCACCGCACACTTTCTGTTCCAACTTTCCATTTTGTGATGTCCAAGACTACGGACAGTATATTAACAACTGTAATTGACAAAGAACAAACTGAAGAAAATTGCTTCTCTTCCCCAGCTGCAAATAGTAAGGTGGCACTTTCCATTAATATGACTGATATTATAAATTAGACTTAGAATTTCACATCGATAGTGAAGATCAGAATCAGAATCATCTTTATTGCCAAGTATGTAGAACACACAAGGAATTTGTTTCCGGTAGAACACGCTGCACTAGTATCGTCGTCAAAAAAAAAACTGCTAAGTGGCACTATACAGTTCCATTTTGGCTACTGTTGAAAGAGTTGAAAGAGTTCAAAGGGTTAATGGCTTGGGGGAAGAAGATGAGGGAGTCAATGAAAGAACCGTAGTTGTAATGTGCTTTGCCTCCAAAGCTGTTCCATCTTTTTATTTTAATGACATTTGCTTCAATCTTACAGGAAAAATGGCTCCAACAGACTGATAAAGATCTTCCATCAAGGAGGGAGGTATGGTTTCTCCGAGCCGTTGACTTTCCCTTCTGTCGTGGACCTGATTCAATATTACCAGAACAAGTCGCTGGCCCAGTACAATTCCAAACTGGACACGCGACTGTTGTTTCCCATCTGTAAATATTTGCAGGTGAGTTTGTTGGTTTGTATTCTGTATTGTACATGTTTTATGATGTGATTTTCTTCAATTATTATTATTTTTTTTAATTATGCTAAACTGCGCCAGTATAAATAATGAAATACTGCTACAGATGAAAGGAAATTTCTGAGCCTTAAAGGACAACCGACGTCTCCGGACAAGTTGTGTCCATAATTTGTAAAATGGCTTCAAATGACTTCTACTGAGCGTATTTTACAGAAGAAAGATTGCACCACATATAGCTATATTTTATGTTTTAAGACTGAATATTCAGGAAGTCTTGTTTTTGAATTGGTGACGAGTCCGTATGTGACGTCACTGAAGGAACGCCCCCTGACCGAAAAAAAAGACACATTGTAGCAGTCCTTCCATCACATCAATGTATT
>NC_142740.1:24055199-24077699 GCF_051943395.1 Hippocampus bargibanti | reverse complement strand
TAAAGTCTCGTTATATCGATATCGTTATATCGATATCGGTTATATCGATAGTACCGCTTATTACGATACTATTTCTATGACCGCAAGGAGAAAATTACATGCGCGCAGGGTCGGATATATCGATAGTCCCGGTTATATCGATATTTTTCGGACTCCCGAGAATATCGATATAACGAGATTTTACTGTATTTTAACACATTTCAATTGTTTTAATACATTCGAAATATATTGACTAAATTTCAGTTGGTTATTTTTTTTAATAAAAATGGTATTAAAAAAACTGAATCAGTTACAGTCACTCAATCCCGACATTATTTTATGAAGTAAATCAATAAAAAATGAAAACATGTTGTAACTTAACCTATTTCAGGTAAAGAAAAATACAGTGATACCTCAGTTTACAAATTTAATTGGTTCCCAGAAAGTGTGTCTTTCAAACATTAATTTCCCATAGGAAACCATTAAAAATTAGAATAATCCGTTTCCAGGTCCCCATAAACATAATTTTTGACTAAAAAAAGCCTTAAAACTACACAAAATATACCTTGTTTTATGTATAATAAATGTGCTATTGTATTGTAATTACAGAAAAAAAAATTACTGTATAATAAAGTGGTTTTATATACCTTTGTGAGGGTCGCTGATGTAGTTGCCTCTTGATGATATCCAAGTGAAGTTGCCGTACTTTCTCTGTGATAATATCCTCACTAACACAGTCCCCTGTGAGTTGCGTTTTGATAATCCAAACCAACAGAAGTTTTTCAACCTCTTCTTTTGTATGAGACCCTTGGTTAAATAACACAGAAACGCCCTTAGCCACACGTAGCAATGGTCGACTTAGCATACTGGCAGTGTGACGCTAAGTCACACAAACGCACACCTCGTTCGTGTTTCTCAATGATCTCCTTCTTCTGCTCGATCGTAATTTTGTTTTGTGTCCTCTTCGGCTGAACACTAGCCTGTTGTGGAGTCTTTTTCGGTCCCAAAAAAAAGCAAAAGTATCCACTTAATAGTAAACCACGTATGCACTCAGAGAAAGGGTGTGTGCAAAAGTAGTCCGGCAGCCACAGAGGCGCTGTTCGGCCGTGTGGTTTGGTGTTCTTCCGCCGAAAACAAGTCCGCCAACCAATGTGGTGCTCCGTGTGTTTCCCGAAAACTAGTTCGTATGCCAACATTATATTCTCGCGAATTTAATGTTTGTAAGGTGAAAAGTTCGTTAGCAAAAGCATTCGTAAGCTGAGGTATCACTGTCCTGGAACATATATCACAAGACTTTTGTCAATATAAATAAATGCTTGATGGTCCAGATTAATGAACAGATCGGGCCATATGTGGCACATAGGCCTGAGTTTGTATGGCTTGTAAAAATATATTTCAAATTCAAGACAGTTTTGACAAGTGTAATCAAAACAGAACAATTTCTTAAAAAATAGGAATTTATTGTCATAATCTCAACTACATTCTCAGTTTCCGTTTTAAACACATGCATGCACATGTGTGTTTGATATGTAGAGTTTCACTGTGTTGCAGGTGTTGACTGGATTGTGACTACATCATTTAGTTAACCCCTTCAAAAAAAAGCTACATTTTCATACAATTTCAAAGATTCTACCTTTAGGTTAATGCCTGTGTGTGGTGAGTCTGGAATTTCTTAGAATAGGATTACATTATTAGATACAGTGTAAAAGAAGTCAGATAAGAACATTATTTTTAAAAAGCATGCAAAAAAGAGAGAACATCTACTTTTAGGCTCTTTTTGGTCCCTGTTGTATGTTGATGATGTAAATGTGTGCTCATACCAGCGGCACTACAGGACGTTAAGAGATAAAAAAAATAGGGCGCCTGAACCCATTTCAAGCGTTGACGTGAAAGGATGAGATGAGATGTGACCTCCAAGCAGAAGAATGAAATGAAATCAAATGGCAAAAGCAAAGCCAATACAATTCGAAGTAAAGCGATTGACCGAGCTCAATGCATCTGCATCTATCTATCGATCCAGGTGAAAAGATTTGAACGGGAGCATGTAATCTAGGAAAATTCTGGATTAAAAGTGCCTTTGGGTGGTTTTGTAATGATATTTCCATTTGCACACAAAAAGCACAACAAAAACGTCCATTAAGGTTATCGGAAAGTTTGCTGTGAGCTCAGCCATGACTTCCGCTTTGAGGAAGCTTTCGAATTTTCTGTTTGGTTGACGAACGGAATTGAAATGCAATTACGTTCATTGGCCAGGAAGAGTTCTTTGAAGCATTTGTGAGGTACAATCAAAAAAGTGGTCGCTCTAAATGTGTTTACATTTCACATCTGTCCGGGAAACGTACGCCTCGGACAGGTTTGCTCACCTTGATTGTGCTCTCAGAGTGGAGGTGGATTGGTGCTCATCAAATAACACTTAATCGCTCAAAATTATTTTTATAGTAATAAACTAACACAGTCCAATATTACGTATGAGCGAAATGGAAAAGGCTGTTTTAGGAAGATGTAGGTTACTCAATCTCAGTATAATTCATGGTCTGTTATGCATCATGTTTTCAAGTTGGAATCTGTTGTCAGGTTATTTGTTTGATTTTTTTTTTTTTTAACTCAGAGTGTACTTTCTCTCCGTCACCGAGTGTTTAGTTTGAGGCTTAGCGATGTGCATGCTTGGTCTAGTGTGTTGTGTAGTTGATACCCTAAAAACGCTGCCACTGCACTGAGGGCGGACTTCATGACGTGTGCGGTAAAATGTGAAGTTTGTTATTCTGTTGAAAGCAGTGCAATCACACATATGTCGTGTGTAAAAGAACTTACCAGAGGTTGTCCATGGTGGTGTTTCTCCAACTTTTGGGGTTCAGTGAACCAAGGGAACAATTTTTCCATGTATACCCCAATAATCCCCATAGCAAAGCAAAACTATTGTGTACTTGTACGGTAAATGGCATAAAACAGAGGTCACCAACGTTTTTTAAACTACTTCTTGACACTCATGAAAATCTCAAATTACCTTTATTAATCTTTTCAGGGACAGTGGTTACGAGAGTGGACATTGTATCATGTTATCAGGTTCCAGGTTATCGTTATGGTTGCATGAAAGGGTTCATTTACTATGCTTTTAAAAATATATATTATTGTTGCCATTGATGTACGTGATGACACCGATCATGTTAATAATTACCAAAATGATTTAACTCATTCGCTGCCATTCCCAAACTTATTCAGGAATTGAAAAGTGTGACATCATGGGGGTGCTGATAAAGCACTGGTCAGACCTCTGGCAATGTCTTTTCCCTTCTACGAGGGGGCAACATTTGCCTTGTGTCCATGTTAGCGCTTTGATACAGCTGCTTCAGCTGTTGTTAAAGCGCTCTATAAATCAACATGTATTTCATTGTATTTTGTACAGCTGCCCCCATTTCAAAGTCAAAGTCAGCTTTATCGTCAAATATGCTAATGTGCATGACATACAGCACAGATGAAATTACTGTCCTCTCGGACCCAGCGTGCACTGCACTTATAATGACTTTAACAAACATAATAAACACGAAAACGCCAATTTGCCGGGAGAGAGCATTTCATGCTCAGATAAAGCCAAAGCCATGTAAGTTAGGAATTAACTGTTTTTTTCTGATGAAAAAAGAGAATCTAAGGTTACTTACGGCGTATTGAATATTTATGTAGTCCTAAAACTCAATATACTGTGGGTCCTGGAATTTGAGTGACAATGACAAAAACCCTGGCACTGGAGTGGACACATTTTTGCACATTATCTGTCTGGCAGTGAATGAGTTAATAACACGGGGAAATGTAAGAAGGTACAAACTTTTTTTTACGCTACATACATTATAAACCTCTACAAGCGAAATAATCAATTCAACAACATTCCTCGATAATGATAATAACCAGGGCATGGGCTACTCGAGTGGTCCTTGGGGGATACCTGGTGCCTGTGAGCATGACGTTGGTGACTTCTATCATAAGAACATTTCTCCCAAAAATATGCCTTTTGTTCTTTCAGAAAAAAAAAGTGATATGACTGAGTGGTATCTGAGCTTTTAATCCGGGAAGAGTAATTTTATAATGTTTGTGTAATTAGCATCTGTATGTAGATACAGATTTTTGAAAATGAATCTACAATCAAAACTATTTGACAGTCCACTATGAATCCCCTGACCCCAGTTTGAGAACACCTGATTTATGAAATGTTGTGTGATACAAAATTCACTCTGTTAGTATGTTGCGTGCTTGTATTCTTGTTGTACACATTCATCATAGAACCCACGTTTTCGATAGACCGCAGAACGTGCTTGATTCAAGAATATATATGAAATATGCTTGCACAGTGCAGGACTTGCACGGCCGCTCTAAAACGTAGGCGATCTGAAGCAGAATTTGCACTAACGCATCTCAATTGATGCCGATGGCCGTGTTTGTGCGATCAAGACGTCTTATTGTCTGGAACCGAGCAAGCAGATTTGCGATGGTGCTTAATGTGTTGACTGATGTCAAATGACCGATAAAGGACTCAGAGAGTGTTTGCGTGGCATCAAAACTATCTTCACAACAGTATTTTATTTGACGTAGACAACTTTGTATTTTTGAAGTTTCTTTATGTGGGTGTCCTAATTTGTACCTTTTGATGTTTCATTATTGTGTGAAAAAAATAGTCTAGTTGAAGACACTTCAAAATGATCACTGGTAGCGATGACACTCATCCGGTGAAATTTCACTGTACTCGTCGTGCAAATGACAAAACTTCATTTGAAAAGGGTAGCCATGGTTCTTTGAAATACCTCTGATTTTCATACAGGTTGACAAAAGATACTCAGGCCTCTACATTGGGTTTTGACTGATTTGACAAAATGGTCCAATGTACTATTAGTATGGTGCGGATGATTAAAAAGAAAAAGAGCCAGGAGGGAGTGGGATCTTGAAAATCACATCAAGGTGATTTTGACAACGTTCCATCAACCTTAACTCATTCACTGCCAGACACGTGCAAAAATGTGTCCACGCCAGGGTTTTTGTCATTGTCACTTGAATTCCAGGTCCCACAGAATATTGAGATTTAGGACTACATACACATTCAGTACAGCGTTAGAAACCTTAGACTCTCTTCTTTCATCAGACGTAATGAGTTAATTCCTAAATTATATGGATCTGGAGTTATATGAGCTTGAAATGAGGGCGGCGGTCCAAAATTCAATGCAATACATACATATTGGTTTTACATAGCGCTTAAACAACAGCTGAACCTAAAACAAAGCGATAATATGGAAAGAAGGAAAAATATTATTTTTTTTGCCAGAGGCCATGGCCAGCGTTTTATCAGCACCCAAACCAATGAAAAACAAAAACCGGGAATGGTGCTCTCCGTGATAATTTCAATTCCCGAATAAATTCGTGAATGGCAGCGAATGATTTAAGGAATGCATGACAAGTCAAATTATCATCAAGATCATTTGAGGGTGAACAGGAGGTTGATCAATGTTAATGTTATCATTGGGGGCTGCCGAATGTGAGAATTTGGTTTGGATGCCTCACCAGCCCTCTCATTTCTGGTAATGTCCTGGAAGACACGAATCGGTGTGATAAATGGAAGTATTGCACGAAGAGATGTTATTTTCCCCGTGGTCAATTTATCATAAAAAGCAGTCACCCAAATAACAACAAAATCCCTGTCAAAACAAATCATACAACTTATTTGGTAAGAATGACACGCCGTGACTTGATTTGACAATTGGGAAAATTGTCTTTCAGTTTGAATTGTGCTGCTGTGCATATGATCAAATACCTCTTCTTGTTTCTGTAGGACAAGGCTAATAAGTGCTCCCTGTTTCTGTGACTTTGGCTTGTTGCTGTTGTGACCGTAGGAATTTGTTCCCTCTGCTTTGATCCAAATCAAATCATTTAGCTGCACTTACTAATCTATTGCTGTGAAGAAATCTATGTTCATGGAAATGTTTGTTTACTAGTTCAATTATGCAATAAGACTGTGCGTTGTATCGCGGTAGTTTGTCTTTCTTTTTAGAAGTTAGTCATCTGAAGAATTGTGCTGGTTTCAAAGGTTTCAGTTGCTGTAAAACTCCACTGTCCTTCCTTGCCTTCTTACAGAGTACCCCTTGTCCTTGTATGCACTTTAACTACCAAATAAAGTCAAGATTACAAAGACTTCAGCTCATTTAATGATATGTGTTGGCCTCGTGAGGAAAAAGTCTCCCCCTGACACGTTACATTTGGGCAAAATAACGAAATTGTTTCAGATGCAAGCCATGATGACACTTTATAAACATGTGTGCTTTCAAATAACACTCATGCTCTAGTTTCAATGTGAAGGCTATTGTTTTAGTGTTCAGGCTTAGATAACAGCACTTCAACCTACTATTCAAATATTTTGACCAAGGCAGACAATGTACCAGAAGAGTGAGTTTTTCGACACACAAGCAGTGGCTCTGTCTATTTATTTTTATCGAGAGTTGTGACCAAAATTGTATGAATTCCGGCAGCCAACGTCACAAAAAGTAACAAGAAAGAAAGAGAACAAGTGCTTATACTTTCAGCCTTTTTTAACCACTCCTAATTTGGGTCTATGATAAAAGTACACATAGAGTATAGACAGCACAGTTTTACATATTAGTCATAGCCAAATTAAAGTTATGAATGAAACATTTAGGTTGTCCAAAAATGAAAACCATACTGACCTGTGCTGTTCATTTCTTGTAGATAATGGCTGCATATTGATTTTTCATCGTTCATCATACTTGATCTTGGTTTCACTCCCTTCTGCTTTCTACTAAGTCTGAGACTGCTTTATTTCCTTTATATGATACCCTACGTAATAAAAAAACTACATTCAAATGTATTCTAAGAGAATTGAACAATTCGACTGAAACCTGGACATAAACATCACATTTGCTAATCCAGGCAATAGTAGTTGTCGCAACTTTATTTAATGTCTCTAGCAGCGGTGGGCCACGCATTTCATAACTGGGCCTTCAGCAGTGCTATGTCTGAATCCATACAAGCTGCGACTGTAAAAAAAAATAAATGTTGTGATTTACTAGAGGGTCCCGTGAGCCAGGAAATAACTTGTGAAGAAAGAAAAAACGTTCGTGTTTTACCATGAATGTGTGGATTCATGATATGGGGTCGCTCTTTCACACCGCAGACCTTTCTTCATCATGACCATTTCTTCTTAAAAAGTCCATCTTGAAAATGGCTTCAAGAGTAAATCTACAACAAAATCCATTTCTTCTCCTCCTTCAGCCATTGTGGGTTGACAAAACCGCTATTATATCAACACAACAATATATTCGCTTATGCAGCTCGCTACAGATACAGTGAGCTAGCTCTGGCCTGTATGCTCTTGACAGTAGCGGCTGGTGATACGATGATTGGCTGGTGAATAGCCAATCATAGTTGGCAAAACTTTGACGTTCCCCAGGCCTGCGTCACCAACTCAAAACCTGATTGGTTAAAGCTATTGACATTGTTAAAGCAACAGAATCATTGAACCGCATTTAATGCAATGGTTGCCAGCCAATCGATGGCTGCAATGTGATTGGTTAAATGCTTAAATATGAAAACACACATCGGGAAGCGGCACAACAGGGGGAAAGCAATGAAAGGAAACTGAAAGACACTTTGAAATGTTTAATAAGAATTTGTGAACAAAATAGAATTAATCAGTCTGTGATTCAGATATTTTTAGACCAGTAGAGAAGGCCTTCCTTGTCCTGACGGCCCGCCGCTGGTCTCTCGTCAAGGTATTCAGGTCATCTCCACGTTATACAATGAATTTGCTCACTGCGATGACTCGAGTGTCCGAGGGGTCGTGAACTTACCGTTACTCTTTTCCACATGGCTGTGGTCAGTTGAGAGTGACGAGCAATGAGTGAACAGTTTAGGGTTTCCCTCAGTGTGGAGCACATTCTTGATATCGGCTTCGTTCCGACATGAAGCTTTTTGCGGCTTTTGTGGTCGTCCTCCTCTGTCACATTTGGAGTGCAGCCTCATCTCATCCTAAAACCTCTTGTCGATATCCTCCATCGCAGTGGTGTCGCTCACTGGAGATTGCTGTTGAATGCAAGGTGAGTGCACTAAATTGAGATAGAATGATGTATGACATAAAAACGTCATTTTAAATATGGACCAAATACGTGCAGATATCTGTTTTACTATTGAACCATTTTACATAATATTCTCCTCGTATATTTCATTTTTTCACAATAGTTTTATGCCGTACATTTCTCAGTGTACTGTAAAAACGACCCAACTTTTAACAACAAATAATTTGAACAATATAAAAAATATAAACTGTTTACCTCCACTCTTCCACAGTACAATGGTCTCCCTTGCATAAAAATGACAATTCAAAGGCAGCACAAACCCCCCGAAGTGCTAATCAACATTAGTGCAACTCATTTTGTCCGAAACTAAATGAATAGATAATTTGAAAATCATGTTTTAAAAGTGGAACAATGAGTGTCGAGCCCAACTATGGAGAGGTCCACCAGAGATGAAGAAACATTTGTTATTTTCCACTCTTGGCTGCTCAGTGTATGGTCATGGGCCGGCAGATGCCCATCCCTTGCTGACTCAATGCAGAAATTGTTTCATGAATTGATATGAGTTTACATCCGACTGAGTTAAATAGAGCCCGTGTGATGAGTTATAAAATGAGAGTCATGCTTCAGTTATTTAAGGCCTGACAGTGCTTCTGCATGTGACTAGGTGGGATGTTGTAGTCCAAAAGTAGTAAATCAATGAGTACAAATTCCAACTGAATGTTTGAACTTTTGTTAGACTGTTTTTGTCTGCAGGCCGAGCAGTGGTTGAAAGATTGGCAGTAATCCAGTTTCCCAACACATTCCAAAGACCTTTTTATGTTAATTCAAAAGTCCCAAGTCGTTCATTAGATACAGTAAAGTCTCGTTATATCGATATTCAAGGGAGTCGGAAAAAATATCGATATAACCGGGACTATCGATATATCCGACCCTGTTTGCATGTAATTTTCTCCGTGCGTGCATAGAAATAGTATCGATATAACCGGGACTATCGATATATCCGATATCGATATAACGAGACTTTACTGTACTTTGGTTTGATTTGTTTATACAGTGATACCTCAGTTTACGAACGCTTTAGCTCACAAACGTTTCACCTCACAAACATTAAATTCACGAGCTGACGGCTGGCTGCCGAACTAGTTTTTGGCGGACGAACCAAACCACACGGCGCCACGGTGGCTGGTGGACAAGTTTTCGGTGGATGAACACCAAACCACACGGTCGAACAGCACCATGGTGGCTGGCGGACTAGTTTTCGCACCCCTTTTCTTTGAGTGCGGACGTGGTTTGTTATCGAGGATACTTTTGCTATTATGGGACTGAAAAAATCCCCACCACAGGCTAGTGTTAAGCCGAAGAGGACACAAAAGAAAATGACGGTCGAGAAGAAGAAGGAGATCATCGAAAAACACAAACGAGGTGTTCAAAGGTGTTCCCATGTCCTATGTATGTATGTATGTCGTATGATGTATGTTCTACATACGTGGCCAATAAGGATTTTGATTCTGGCCCCCAGGTGCAGAAGCAGTGTATGGAACTCGGCGCCATACGTCCGAAAGAGGTGGCTCCTCCGGTGTCTGTCGCTCTTTACTATGAGTGTCTGTGTCCAGACTGCAGGCTCTTCATCACTCAGCAGCTCTTCCCCACCTGGTCCATGCTGCAGGACATCATGAATGTCACGCTGGTGCCGTATGGCAACGCAAAGGTGTGCCGATCTGTTTACTGCTGGCGCTTCCTGGTCTGGTATAAGAGGGAATCGTGTTATTTGTTAAATGGTATTTCCTTACAGGAAGTGGTGGTGGCGGACAAGAGTACCTTCATCTGCCAGCATGGGGAGCCAGAATGCCATGGGAACATGATTCAGGTAAACATGGTTTTAACCAAGGGTGGGAAAGTTAAGTTTAGTCCTCAAGAGACACGGACTTTTTTTAATGGACAGAGCGGCCTTCCAACTATAAAGAGTATAATTTTGATTTTCATTTAAATGTATTTTTTTCACATAGAGGACAACCGACGCCCCCAGACAAGTTGTGTCCATAATTTGTAAAATCACTTCAAACGACTTCTACTGAGTGTATTTTATAACGATTCCACAGCATATACAGTAAAGTCTCGTTATATCGATATCGGATATATCGATAGTCCCGGTTATATCGATACTATTTCTATGCACGCACGGAGAAAATTACATGCAAACAGGGTCGGATATATCGATAGTCCCGGTTATATCGATATTTTTTCGGACTCCCTTGAATATCGATATAACGAGACTTTACTGTAGCTATATTTTACGTTTTAAGACTTGCGCTGAATATTCAGGATGTCTTGGTTTTGAGTTGGTGACTAGTCCGTACGTGACGTCACTAAAGGACCCCCCCCCCCCCACGACCGACAAAAAGACACATTGTAGGAACGCCCCTGACCGAGAAAGTGACACACAATGCATTTTGGGTACTTTGTTTGGTCTGAAAACTTTGTGTTGATGGCGAAATTAGAAGGAAAACACATAAATAATGCGATGGTGAATCGTTGTGTGTTGCACCAAGACTAATATTTGATACTAGTTGACACAAAATTCCCAGCAGAAAAATTAGCCCATTTCCAATGGAGTTTGGGCACCATCCTGCACATTTTCTGGGACGCTACATTGGAATCCTGACGGCTCGAATTGATACGGAAGGACTTCTTTAATCGATTGCAAACATTTATGCTTTCCTCTTCCGAACTGTTTGAATCATATTCATAAATGGATGAGTAACACGAAAGCATCTTCTCCGAATCTGTAGCCATTGTTTTGATTCTCGAGCAAGGCAAGACGTCTTGGCGTGATGTCACGAACAAGGGGGCGGGACTTTCTGAAAGTGAAACTTTCTGAGTTCATTTTGAAGTAATTTTGGTGCACTTTAACTCATTTTTCTTGGTGTTTTTCATTTGACCAAAAATATCAGCCTGTGTTTTGGGTATTTTAGATGCTATAAAACGTTTTTCTGATGTCAGTTAGGAAACGAAAAAATGGTATCGGTTGTCCTTTAAACACTCTTCTTCCATCAGAAAAAAAGAGTTAGTTCCTAAATTATATGGGTCTCTAGTTATATGAGCTTGAAATGAGGGCGACTATCCAAAACACAATGCAATACATACATATTGCATGGTTTATATAGCGCTTTATCAACAGCTGAAGCCGGAACAAAGCGTTAACATGGAAAAAACGGAAATGCTGCCCCCTTGTGGAAAAGAAAAAAAAACATTGCCAGAGGCCATGGCCAGCGCTTTATCGACACATCAATAGGAGAAACAGGTAACGCATAATCAGACAATTCATTTCTTTGCATTAGAAGGAATTGTGATTATTATCAAATTATATCCAGACTTTGTTCAGATGTATTTGTTTCAAGGAATAAATCAAGATGTTTAATGACAATGTTCCTCCCCTCAGGCCTGCGTCCTCCATTTATGCGGCCCTGCAGCTTTTCACGTTATATACTGCATGCAATCCGCTGCCGATGTTCTCGGAGCAGCCAAGCCGGTAAGTGAGGGATAAAGAGGCCAGTCTAGCTCACATATTTATGGATGTTGATAATATCACGTTTTACAAGCAATGCCCAATTGATTGTTGCCATTTCACGAAATACCCTGCATACGTTTCCTCTTTGCCAAAGTGTCCAGCGAACCATAAAATAAATGTTAACTCGTCACCATACAAACCGATGCGGTGAAGTTCATGGCTGGTGAGGCACTGACGTCATCACAGTCAGATTTACAAACATATGAACTCCACAGAGTAGCTTATTCACCATTTGATTGGCAACAGTTAACATGTTTTGCTTAAAATGTCATGTCAGCATTCTTTATAAAAACTGTAGCATAGAAAAAACAACGTTATGATTGTGTTATCTTTACTTATAAATGAAGTCCATGCGCCGCTCCTTCTGAAGAAAGGCATCAATACCTTCTTTGTAGAAGTTTCTTATCTTTCTTCAGTTTTAAAAGTCTCTCTATTTCTTTCAATTTAGGTATGTAATCCACCATTCTGAAAATAAAGCCAAGCAACACGAAAAAATGACTGGATGGTTGCACTTAACTTGCTAACTGTTTACTGCCTGCCACTCTCACTAATTCTATTATTCTGCAGCCGAGGAGTCGCAAGAAGAATCTTTAATCACTAGCGAATCCCTGTCATGAGGCAGGAGAACTGTGTGCCTCACCTATGCACACAGTTTTGATAAAAATAAAATAAAATAAACACTGTAGTACAGTGTTTATAATGTAAAGTGACTACATTATATACACCATACACCATGTAGACATTTAGTTCATATACTGAGTGTTTGAACACTTTAATAGCGATATGCAGAGACACAGCAATGCGGTCTCACTGCAGAGCAAGCCAGCACAGTTCGCATAGTCATTGCGCAATCCATGGTGAGGCTCAGCCGGCTGCTGTCTCACCGCTCGTCTCTACTTAGCATTTGAATGGTAAATGTGAAAATTCAGCGATTTTGAGATGAAAAAAAAATCACAAAATGGTGAAGTTTATTTTTTTCATTTGATATTTTCATGATGACAGGTGAGGCACGGCCTCACCTGCCTCCCCTGACTGCACGTCACTGATACAAACACAGACGCGCTCTTTCACATCTATCGCTTTCAGAATGAATAGAAGAGCTGACTGGGGATTTGGACTTGGATAATCTGTGTCCTATTTCGGGCTTTCTTCTGCTTTTGTAGTGTCTGCAGATGCACGCTCCCGCCGTCTCTTGGGTCAGTCTTGACTCTTGTGTCAAGGGAAGTTTGGGCCTTAGATTGATGCACAGCAACGCGGTCATGACAAGAGCGCTGAGTCCTCCCCACACGCACGTTCCGTGGGTCACTTTCAATGGGGTAAGGAATCGTCTCTGGAAGAACAAGCAAGGTCAAGCAGCCAGGTGATCACAAGAGTGGTCCATCGATGAAAAGGTTTCTTCAACCATCATCTGTACTTCTTTGAAGGTGTCGGACGTTTTGCTTCTTATCCAAGAAACTTTGTCAGCAAAGTTTCTTGGATAAGAAGCGAAACGTCCATCAGTGTTTTCATGAGTGCGTCCCACTTGAGAAAACCTTCCAAAGTTTTACACACACAAAAATGGAGCTTCAATAACAAGAAAATGACATGGTGGGTCCCAAAAAGATGTCATCTGACTAAGTTGGTGTTAATGAATAAAAAAAAGGATTTGATTTGCATCCATCTGCTTTACAATTAACTGATGTGTAAGATTCACTATTGTGAAGGAATCCATGTGACAAAATACTCCAACTTAACTACAGTGATACCTCGGTTTACGAACCCCTTGGCTTACAAATTTTTCAGTTTACGAACGTTACGTTACATTTTTACCTCAAAATTTTACCTTGGCATATGAACTTTACCTTGGCATACAAACCTTTGTCATACACGGAGCTGCCTCAATGTGTCATTCGCGAAGGAGCCCGTTCTTTAACAACAAAATGGCAGCCGACGGTTTTTGTCCTCTATTCCCCACCCCCAGTCTTCGGTTAAAGCCACGTGATTGGTCAAGAATGCAGCTGTGAGGGGGGGGGGGGGGGGTTTAAAAATTAAAGAGACAGGCAGACGACAGTGAGAGCGTTTCAACTTTGACAGTTCAAAGGCAGAGTGTAGACTGCAAGGTTAAAATATCCCATCAATCAGGCTCCACAAGCAACCCGCACAAGCCATCTGTACACTTGATGCAAAAAGCTCTCAACCCAGCTAACAGAACACAATTGATGAGGAACTAGATAAAATTATCACAGAGAAAGCACCTACAAGTGATCCTTCCTCACAATGGTGAAAGAAGGTTACGTTCCTCATCAAGTGTTTAATGCTGAGGAAACCGGCCACTCCATTCCATCAAGCCATCAACGACCATCACAAAGGTAAATAAAACGACATTATTATACGGTACAGTTTATTTCTTTAATTATAATACCATAGTCCATTTATTATACATAAAATAAGGTAGATTTTGTGTAGTTTTAAGGCTTAGAAAATTAGAAAGTAGAAAATTATGTTTTATGGGGACCTGGGAACGGATTATTCTCATTTTAATGGTTTCCTATGGGAAATTAATTTTTGGGATACACACTTTTAACCTTACACCCTGCTAGGGAACCAATTAAGTTCGTAAGCCAATGATTCACTGTATTTGTCAGGTATTCACAGAGGAATACGAGGAGAAGGCCATGTCCTCGCTCTTCCATTTGGTTTGCCAACTCTACAAGGTGAGTAATGATACATACGATGACAGTCGAATTAAAAATTCCATGACAACATCCTATGACCCCATTTACGCTGAGCGTGTTCATATGAACAGATAAATAAATGTTAAAAAATCAAAATAAAAGCAAATCCGTATCAAATAGGTAGTATAATCATATAATTATATATAATTAACAATAATTAACATGTCACGAAACAACATTAATGCATTTGAAAATGAATTTATCTGTGTTCATATGATCATGCTCCTTTTAACAAGATGCTGAATAAAACCTTATTAACTATTTCACTGCCAATGTGCAAAAATGTGTCGACTCGTGTGCCAGGGTTTTTGTCGTTTTCACTCAAACTGCAGGACCCACTGAATATTGAGTTTTAGGATTACATAAACATTCAATGCAGCATAAGAAACCATAGTTAATTCCTAAATGATATGGGTCTGGAGGTACATGAGCTTGAAATGAGGGCGGCTGTCCAAAATACAATGCAATACATACATATTAGTCTATATCGCGCTTTAACAACAGCTGAATTTGGAACAAAGCGCCAACATAGAAAAAAGGGAAATACTGGGAAAAGGGAAAAAACATTTCCAGAGGCCATGGCTAGCGCTTTATCGGCACACAGGCATGAAGAAAACAAAACCCGAACAAATTCAGGAATGCCGCTTTATGTCCTATGTTCAATTCCTGACTAAATGTGTGCATGGCAGTGAATGAGTTAATAATCCCCCAATGGGGAAATTTGCAATATGACCGGTTGTAGCTATGACCGCAGAGATTCAATTGGACGTTGCATGTGCCGTATGATTTCAGGGAGTGAAACCTCCAGCCTGCACCGGAGCCCCGGTCAGACTGGACCGAGCCTTCAGCTGAAAACATCCCAATGAACGTGACACTGTTTTATTGTAATTACATCAACACAATCTGTGAATCAGTCGTGAAAAAGACGCTGACATAAATTTCCATGTCATTTATTGGCATTTCCCCCCACAAAATAGCCAAACCTCCAGAAAAAAAATCATTTGGTTTTTAAAAGGACATATTTTTCTTGGACAAAAATCTCATGGTGGCAGATCAGCTATATACACACGTATATTTGATCTTGAGGCTCAACATGTGATTAAACATACAATTACATGTTTGTTTGTTCTTTTACAGTACTTTTCCCTCAACAGACATGTATGAAGAATAAATAGCATTCGAGAAGTTTGCGCGACACACAGGCTGAGCAACATGATTTTAACATGAGGGCAACATGAGCTCAACACAAGTAGTGAGCAACAACACTCATGAACACATTTAACACTTTCTGGCACTAGTGTTTTATCGGTGATGAACCACCGGACCGCGTTGAACTCGCCATCAACCATTCAAGGCCAACCTTTTTTCTTTGACTTGACCAGACTGCTGTTTTTGATTCATGACAATTAAACGTCATTTCTTCCGGTGATTGGCAGAGTCGTTTGTAATTCTTGGTTTCAGCGCATTAAAAAAACAGCACATTTGTTCCTTTTTAAGATCCACGGCTGCTGTCCGAAGACACATGCTCAATAAAAAAAAAAGGCTGCTCAATAACGCATACATGAAGTACTTTGACACTCGTGTTTCCTCCCACTGCCTGGCCCCGCCCGGAAGTGCAATAAAATTGTGTTTAGTGCTGGTTAGCGTCCTGCTTTCTTTCTGTCGGCCACAAATCATCTACAGAATGGACGCACAGTTAGTACACATTGACACAAAAAGGCTTCAAACTACACATTCTCAAGTTTCAACTATCAGAAAGGCGGAGCAGGTGCACTGCTTCTAAATTGCACAAAAACTAATCGTCCGTTTTAAATACATTTGAGTTATCATTGGTAAAAACTATCACTATAAAGTCAACGACTGATACAATCATCCATTTAAAATCTTGTGTAAAAAAAGTAGCATTGCAGGCTGGCAGGAGTCATTTCTTCTTTTTTTAAACACTAATGGTACACAGTTATTTCAGTTAAGCACTTCCAAAATGGTATCAGTGACTTTGTGGTTGATTTCTTTAAATAATTTTCAAAAAAGGTGCTCCTTTTTATCCACCGCAAGTGTCAGCTATCAGTGGGCTGGGCAGAGCATGAACAACCCAAATGAACATTGGTCCTGCCATTTATGCTGTTTTTTTTTAACATGAAATGAAAGTAAAGTACAGTGATACTTTGGTTTACGAACTTAATTGGTTCCCAGACAGAGTGTGTAAGGCGAAAAGTGTGTATCCCAAAAAATTATTTCCTATAGGAAACCATTAAAATGAGAATAATCCGTTCCCAGGTCCCCATAAAACATAATTTTGTAATTTTCTAAGCCTTAAAACTACACAAGATTTACCTTATTTTATGTATAATAAATGTGCTTTGGTATTATAATTAAAGAAATAAACTGTACTGTATAATGAAGTGGTTTTACTGACATTTGTGATGGTTGTTGATGGCTTGATGGAATGGAGTGGCCGGTTTCATCAGCATTAAACACGATGAGGAACGTAGCCTTCTTTCACCATCTTGAGGAATGATCCCTTGGAGGTGCTTTCTCTGTGATAATTGTATCTTGTTCCTCATCAATTGTGTTCAGTTTAGCTGGGTTGATAGCTTTTTGCATCAAGCGTACAGATGGCTTGTGCGGGTTGTTTCTGGATCCTGATTGATGGGATATTTTAACCTTGCAGTCTACACTCTTTCTTTGAACTATCAAAGTTGAAACTCTCTCACTGTCGTCTGCCTGTCTCTTTAATATTTAAACCACCCCCCCCCCCTCACTGCTGCGTTCTTGACCAATCACATGGCTTTAACCGAAGACTGGGGGCGGGGAACAGAGGACAAAAACAGTCGGCTGCAATTTTGTTGTTCGAAGAACGGGCTCGTTCGCGAACGACACATCACTCATTGAGGCACCTCCGTGTAGGAAAAAAAGTTCGTATGCCAAGGTAAAATTTCCATAAATGTAACGTTCGTAAACTGAAAAGTTCGTAAGCCAAGGGGTTCGTAAACTGAGGTATCACTGCAATGGGTTCATTCTTTTCAACAATCCTGCTCTCAAATCTCATCAGCAGTCAACAGGTGCCGTCAACACAAAGACGACTTGGCTTGTGCTGACCGAAATAATCATCAAGAAATGAAATGATGGCAACATTGGAGGTGACTTGATGCTTCATGAGCAACCAGGCACTGTGGTTCCGATTATCATGAGTTGAGATGTGAAAGCTGAAACGTACGAATCTCAAAGCATCGATGGCCAGAACGAAAGAAAGAAAGACAAAGGTCAGCGTTGCCAAATATTTTGGCAGTGACCCAAATGTACCGCAAACTCTTGTACGCTAGTTCATGATGGAAGAAGCACTTATGATTGTTTCCAAACTAGCATGACAATGTCAGTATGCCTGAGCATTCTGCACAGGTTCTTATAAAGTCTGTTGTATTTATCCAATGATCTTCTTCTTTTCCTTTTGACCTTTCCCTTCAAGGGGTCGCGACAGCGAATCCGTGTCCTCCATCTTCAGAGGTTTGATTCGCATGTTTGTTTTGGCCAAGCTTTTACGTCGGATGCCCTTCCTGACACAACCCTCTGTATTTATCCGGGCTAGGGACCGGCACAAGAAGACACTGGCTTGAGTCCTTTTGTGGCTACAGAACAAGCAACTCGATGAACTTAATAAAGATGAAGATACTCAGTAAAAGGCTCCCAAACACAAAATGGTCATTGGCACAGCAACATTCAAAAAGGCAAATGTATCATCCTCTGATAACTAGCTCAAAAATGTATGCGTAAGGCAATTGATGGAGAAGTGTTAAAGCTAGTGGATGTTGTGAATCGCGAACATATTCAGACTGCATATTTATACCAGTTTGAAATGATTTAAGCGGTCAACATGATTGGGAAAACAATGAAATGTAGCCTTGAGTCGTTTTTTTTTTGGTCCTCACAGGCAATGAACTGATGAGAGCAAAATCACACAATGATCTAATAAATCAGTTGGAAAAACAGACGTACACTAATTTGCTGCTACCACCGCTTCTCCAAAATCATTTTGGGAGGAGGGTGGATACCATTATGTTTTATGGGTCCGATCAGTGGGGAGGTCCCTGGATTTCCCTCACAGTCACTTTTGCTAAACTTCCAAAGGATTGCGTTTGGTTAATAGTCAATGAGTTTTCCCAATGGTCAGTCACGGAAGTGCTTTCAAATCCCAATCCTGTATTTCAAACATGGGATACCGTGAAATAAAACCCAAGTGCTTGAAAATATGACCCCCTGTTGCTTACACATGCTTGAGGGAGGTAATAAAAGCTGAGAACTTTTGGTTCAGAAGTTTGGCATTTTTGGGATTTCCATTGTTCACGCCTGAAAACTGTAATTTTTTTGGGGATGTTCCATCAAGTTTGTGAAATCCTTTTCTGCCCGCCTAAAGGTAACCTGATGTGCAGGCCTACATTGGGCAAAGCCCTTTATAATGCATTCAAAGAGCTTGAGCAACAGAAATGGTCAAGTGATACTTGGGGACTAGAGGCACCCAGATGAAATCAAAACAAACTGATTTTCCTCCACGTGAAGACACGACCGGTGAATGGACAATGAACTGTTTTTGTAAGTCTCAACAGGTTTGAAAAAGGGCATCAGATAAAGTCATCGCAGGTACAGATTAGACTACAGTTGGTGTTTCAAGTGCTCAAACTCAATTTGAGGTGCTATAAAATGGTTTCCGACACATTTTCGCGACCACATGTATACATTCCTACACACGTACACTCACACACACATATTTGATTGCTCTAAGGTGCCCAATTTAAAGGGTATCAACTGGTTAGACATTTCCCTGTTGCGTGGATAAGAGGTAAATACTAAGAAGGGAATGACTTTGGGGTTAAGGTCATGGACAACATTGATGCTACATTCGATTTGTGTTTCTCTTCATACCCTGAGGATTCGGTCCATCAATTCTATCGCAGCTCCTCACCAGTTCATATATTACATCACCTCAAAATCTTTCAACATAAATTCAAAGTACAAATCATTTGAACAAGATAAGATTCTGAAATGTTAAAATGGTGCAAAATAATCTGCAGGACCCTGTCATACCGCTGCAACTTTTCCTTGCTCACAACCGAGAATTGCAGATATTTTAGAGGAAGACATTTCTTTCGACCGTTTGTTATCGCAAAGTGTCGCTCTTTTTCCCAGTACAAGCGATGCTTCCAAAGCCGGGTGAGAAATAAACAAACTAACAAAAAAAAAATAGATATAATTAAGAGACCCCAAAGAGTTGCCGAGATAAATATGAAATTAAAAAGAGAGGGATCATCCCTCCGTCTACAGAGAGGCTGTCTCCAGTGTAAAGGGACTGTGGTGATGTTACAGACTTTATTGGTAGGTAAGGGCCCGCCCTGCTTCCTTTCAGTGCTGTCGCTCGGTCTTTTTAGCAGGGCAGGTTGTGCTGGTTGTTATGTAGCTTCATGCAGGCAGGGGGCACTGTCATCATTCTCACCCTCGGGTCCCTCCCCGCTCGGCGAGGTCCTGTGAGGGAGGCTCTGCAACGTCAGACTGGTGGGTCGTGACAAATGTGGCGAAGGGGGGTGGTACCTCCCGCGCGGGTCCGGAGACGTCGATGGTGATGATGAGTCCTGGTGTCGCTCCATCCCCAACTGAGGGTCATCCTCAAGTGGACTTTCCAGGTCAGACTGTAGTTCCTCATCCTCCTCTTCTTCCTCCAGCGTCAGTTCAAACTGGAACTTGTCTCCGATGCCCCCCGTTGAGAGGTTAGGCCCTCCCAGACTACCTCCCGATTTGAGCTCAGCGTGAGACTCATCAGGACTAGAAGGTGAGGGACTACGTGGGATCATGCTCTGGTACCACTCTCTGTTGTCCTCCAGGGTGTCCAGGATATCCTGAGCATCGGGGTGCACCAAGTCCGCCCACGTCTCCCACAGAGGGTGAACAATGTAGTCGATGAAGCCCACCTAGGGATAGAGAAACAAAGTCTGTCAACAAGTATTAAAATAAATAAACAGATAATGTATTTTCCGGTGTATTAGGCGGACTCAAAAGCCTTTATTTTCAAAAGAAATAAATAAAGAAAGAAAGAAAGAACAAAAGGAAGAAAGAAAGAAAGAAAGAAAGAAAGAAAGAAAGAAGGAAAGAATGAAAGAAAGAATGAAAGAAAGAAAGAAAGAAAGAAAGAAGGAAGGAACGAACGAACGAAAGAAAGAACGAAAGAAGTAACGAAAGAAAGAAGTAATGAAAGAAGTAAGGAAAGAAAGAAAGAATGAAAGAAAGAACGAAAGAAAGAAAGAAAGAACAAAAGAAAGAACAAAAGAAAGAACAAAATAAATAAAGACCGAACGAAAGAAAGAATGAAAGAACGAACGAAAGAAAGAACGAAAGAACGAAAGAATGAAAGAAAGAATGAAAGAATGAAAGAAAGAAAGAAAGAACGACAGAAAGAAAGAAGTAACGCAAGAAGTAACGAACGAAAGAAAGAAAGAACAAAATAAATAAATTAAGAAAGAAAGAAAGAACAAAATAAATAAAGAAAGAACGGACGAAAGAAAGAAAGAAAGAAAGAAAGAAACAAAGAAAGAAAGAACGAACAAAAGAAGGAAAGAAGGAAAGAATGAAAGAACGAAAGAAAGAAAGAATGAAAGAACGAACGAATGAAAGAAAGAAGTAACGAAAGACGTAACGAAAGAAGGAAGAAGTTACAAAAGAAAGAAAGAATGAAAGAAAGAAAGAACGAAAGAAAGAACAAATGAAAGAAGGAAAGAAAGAAAGAAAGAAAGAAAGAAAGAAAGAAAGAAAGAAAGAATGATAGCAAGAACGAAAGAACGAACGAAAGAGAGAAAGAAAGAAAGAAAGAACAAAATAAAAAAGAAAGAAAAAAAGAAAGAAAGAAAGGAAGAATGATAGAAAGAACAAAAGGACGAACGAAAGAAAGAAAGAAAGAATGATAGAAAGAAAAAAAGAACGAACGAAAGAGAGAAAGAAAGAAAGAAAGAACAAAATAAATAAATTAAGAAAGAACAAAAGAAAGAAAGAACAAAATAAATAAAGAAAGAACGGACGAAAGAAAGAAAGAAAGAAACAAAGAAAGAAAGAACGAACAAAAGAATGAACAAAAGAAGCAATGAAAGAGAGAAAGAAAGAATGAAAAAACGAACCAAAGGAAGAACGAAAGAACAAAAGAAGGAAAGAAGGAAAGAATGAAAGAACGAAAGAAAGAAAGAATGAAAGAACGAACGAATGAAAGAAAGAAGTAACGAAAGATGTAACGAAAGAAGTAAAGAAAGAAAGAAAGAAACAAAGAAAGAAAGAATGAAAGAAAGAAAGAACAAAAGAAAGAAACAAACAAAGAAAGAATGAAAGAAAGAACGAAAGAAAGAACAAATGAAAGAAAGAAAGAAAGAAAAAGAGAACGAAAGAACGAAAGAAAGGAGTAAGAACGAAAGAAAGAAAGAACGAAAGAAAGAACAAAAGAACGAAATATAGAAAGAACTAAAGAAAGAACGAAAGAAGTAAAGAAGTAAAGAAAGAAAGAAAGAAAGAATGATAGCAAGAACAAAAGAACGAACGAAAGAAAGAAAGAAAGAACAAAATAAAATAAGAAAGAAAAAAAGAAAGAAAGAAAGGAAGAATGATAGCAAGAACAAAAGAACGAACGAAAGAAAGAAAGAAAGAAAGAAAGAAAGAACAAAATAAAAAAAGAAAGAAAAAAAGAAAGAAAGAAAGTAAGAAAGGAAGAATGATAGAAAGAACAAAAGGACGAACGAAAGAAAGAAAGAAAGAACAAAATAAATAAATAAATAAAGAAAGAACAAACGAAAGAAAGAATGAATGAAAGAAAGAAAGAGAACAAAAGAAATAGAGAAAGAAAGAAAGAAAGAAAGAACAAAATAAAAAAAGAAAGAAAGAAAGAAAGAAAGAAAGGAAGAATGATAGAAAGAACAAAAGGACGAACAAAAGAAAGAAAGAAAGAAAGAAAGAAAGAAAGAAAGAACAAAATAAAAAAAGAAAGAAAGAAAGAACAAACGAAAGAAAGAATGAATGAAAGAAAGAAAGAAAGAAAAAGAGAACGAAAGAACGAAAGAAAGGAGTAAGAACGAAAGAAAGAAAGAACGAAAGAAAGAACAAAAGAACGAAAGATAGAAAGAACTAAAGAAAGAACGAAAGAAGTAAAGAA